>NW_027040402.1:132238-199738 GCF_034236695.1 Oncorhynchus nerka | reverse complement strand
AGCTAGGTAACACACACTACACCTGTTACAGCTAGGTAACACACTACACCTGTTACAGCTAGGTAACACACACTACACCTGTTACAGCTAGGTAACACACTACACCTGTTACAGCTAGGTAACACACACTACACCTGTTACAGCTAGGTAACACACTAGTTACAGCTAGGTAACACACTACACCTGTTACAGCTAGCAGCTAGGTAACACACACTACACCTGTTACAGCTAGGTAACACACTACACCTGTTACAGCTAGGTAACACACTACACCTACAGCTAGGTAACTACACCTGTTACAGCTAGGTAACACACTACACCTGTTACAGCTAGGTAACACACTACACCTGTTACAGCTAGGTAACACACTACTACACCTGTTACAGCTAGGTAACACACACTACACCTGTTACAGCTAGGTAACACACTACACCTGTTACAGCTAGGTAACACACTACACCTACAGCTAGGTAACACACACACCTGTTACAGCTAGGTAACACACTACACCTGTTACAGCTAGGTAACACACTACACCTGTTACAGGTAACACACTACACCTGTTACAGCTAGGTAACACACTACACCTGTTACAGCTAGGTAACACACTATACCTGTTACAGCTAGGTAACACACTACACCTGTTACAGCTAGGTAACACACTACACCTGTTACAGCTAGGTAACACACTACACCTGTTACAGCTAGGTAACACACTACACCTGTTACAGCTAGGTAAACACACTACACCTGTTACAGCTAGGTAACACACTACACCTGTTACAGCTAGGTAACACACACTACACCTGTTACAGCTAAACACACTACACCTGTTACAGCTAGGTTACAGCTAGGTAACACACTACACCTGTTACAGCTAGGTAACACACACTACACCTGTTACAGCTAGGTAACACACTACACCTACAGCTAGGTAACACACACTACACCTGTTACAGCTAGGTAACACACTACACCTGTTACAGCTAGGTAACACACTACACCTGGTAACACACTACACCTACCTGTTACAGCTAGGTAACACACACTACACCTGTTACAGCTAGGTAACACACTACACCTGTTACAGCTAGGTAACACACTACACCTGTTACAGCTAGGTAACACACACTACCCTGTTACAGCTAGTTACAGCAGCTAGGTAACACACTACACCTGTTACAGCTAGGTAACACACTATACCTGTTACAGCTAGGTAACACACTACACCTGTTACAGCTAGGTAACACACTACACCTGTTACAGCTAGGTAACACACTACACAGCTAGGTAACACACTACACCTGTTACAGCTAGGTAACACCTGTTACAGCTAGGTACTACACCTGTTACAGCTAGGTAACACACTACTACCTGTTACAGCTAGGTAACACACACCTGTTACAGCTAGGTAACACACTACACCTGTTACAGCTAGGTAACACACACTACACCTGTTACAGCTAGGTAACACACTACACCTGTTACAGCTAGGTAACACACACTACACCTGTTACAGCTAGGTAACACACTACACCTGTTACAGCTAGGTAACACACACTGACCTGTTACAGCTAGGTAACACACACTACACCTGTTACAGCTAGGTAACACACACTGTTACAGCTAGGTAACACACTACACCTGTTACAGCTAGGTAACACACTACACCTGTTACAGCTAGGTAACACACTACACCTGTTACAGCTGGTAACACACTACACCTGTTACAGCTGGTAACACACACTACACCTGTTACAGCTAGGTAACACACTGTTACAGCTGGTAACACACTGCACCTGTTACAGCTAGGTAACACACTGCACCTGTTACAGCTAGGTAACACACTGACAGCTGGTAACACACTGACAGCTGGTAACACACTACACCTGTTACAGCTAGGTAACACACTACACCTGTTACAGCTAGGTAACACACTACACCTGTTACAGCTAGGTAACACACACTACACCTGTTACAGCTAGGTAACACACTACACCTGTTACAGCTGGTAACACACTACACCTGTTACAGCTAGGTAACACACTACACCTGTTACAGCTAGCACACTGATGACCTGTTACAGCTAGGTAACACACTGACAGCTAGGTAACACACTGACCTGTTACAGCTGGTAACACACACTACACCTGTTACAGCTAGGTAACACACTATACCTGTTACAGCTAGGTAACACACTACACCTGTTACAGCTGAACACACACTACACCTGTTACAGCTGGTAACACACTACACCTGTTACAGCTAGGTAACACACACTACACCTGTTACAGCTGGTAACACACTGACCTGATGGTAACACACACTACACCTGTTACAGCTGGTAACACACTGACCTGTTACAGCTGGTAACACACTGACCTGACAGCTGGTAACACACTACACCTGTTACAGCTGGTAACACACACTACACCTGTTACAGCTAGGTAACACACTGACCTGTTACAGCTGGTGGTTACAGGTGTTACATGATGATGATGATGATGATGATGGTGGTGGTGATGATGATGGTGATGATGATGATGGTGATGATGATTATGATGATGATGGTGATGATGATGATGATGATGGTGATGATGATGATGATGGTGGTGATGATGATGATGGATGATGGTGATTATGGTGATGATGATGATGGTGATGATGTGTCTAGATGATGATGATGAGCAGTGATGGTGATGATGATGATGATGATGATGGTGGTGGTGATGATGATGGTGATGATGATGGTGATGATGATGATGATGATGATGATGGTGGTGATGATGGTGGTGATGATGGTGGTGATGATGATGATGATGATGGTGATGGTGGTGATGATGGTGATGGTGATGATGATGATGATGATGATGGTGGTGATGATGGTGGTGATGATGATGGTGATGATGATGATGATGATGATGATGATGATGATGATGATGGTGATGATGATGATGATGATGATGATGGTGACAATGATGATGATGATGATGGTGACGATGATGATGGTGATGATGGTGATGGTGATGATGATGATGATGATGATGGTGGTGATGATGGTGGTGATGATGATGGTGATGATGATGATGATGGTGACAATGATGATGATGATGGTGATGATGATGATGATGATGATGATGGTGACAATGATGATGATGATGATGGTGACGATGATGATGGTGATGATGGTGATGATGATGATGGTGATGATGATGGTGATGATGTGTCTAGATAAGCAGGGTACAGAGCTGAGCCAGCAGTACACAGAGTGGAGTAGACAGTTGATGGTGATGATGGTGATGATGATGGTGATGATGGTGATGGTGATGATGATGATGGTGTGTCTAGATAAGCAGGGTACAGAGCTGAGCCAGCAGTACACAGAGTGGAGTAGACAGTTGATGATGATGGTGATGATGATGGTGGTGATGATGATGATGGTGATGATGGTGGTGGTGATGATGGTGGTGATGATGATGATGATGATGGTGATGATGTGTCTAGATAAGCAGGGTACAGAGCTGAGCCAGCAGTACACAGAGTGGAGTAGACAGTTGATGGTGGTGATGATGATGATGATGATGATGGTGATGATGATGATGGTGATGATGATGATGGTGATGATGATGGTGATGATGGTGTGTCTAGATAAGCAGGGTACAGAGCTGAGCCAGCAGTACACAGAGTGGAGTAGACAGTTGATGGTGGTGATGATGATGATGATGATGGTGGTGATGATGATGGTGATGATGTGGTGGTGATGATGATGGTGGTGGTGATGATGATGATGATGATGATGGAGTGATGATGGTGGTGGTGATGATGATGATGATGATGATGGTGATGAAGATGATGGTGGTGGATGGTGATGATGTGTCTAGATAAGCTGGGTACAGAGCTGAGCCAGCAGTACACAGAGTGGAGTAGACAGTTGATGGTGGTGATGATGATGATGATGATGATGGTGATGATGATGATGATGGTGGTGGTGATGATGGTGATGATGATGATGGTGATGATGTGTCTAGATAAGCAGGGTACAGAGCTGAGCCAGCAGTACACAGAGTGGAGTAGACAGTTGGTGGTGGTGATGATGATGATGGTGGTGATGATGATGATGATGATGGTGATGATGATGATGTGTCTAGATAAGCAGGGTACAGAGCTGAGCCAGCAGTACACAGAGTGGAGTAGACAGTTGATGGTGGTGATGATGATGATGATGGTGATGATGATGGTGATGATGGTGATGATGATGATGGTGGTGATGATGATGGTGGTGATGATGATGGTGATGATGGTGATGATGTGTCTAGATAAGCAGGGTACAGAGCTGAGCCAGCAGTACACAGAGTGGAGTAGACAGTTGATGATGATGATGATGATGATGATGATGATGATGATGATGATGGTGATGATGGTGGTGATGGTGATGGTGGTGATGATGGTGATGATGGTGATGATGATGATGGTGATGATGTGTCTAGATAAGCAGGGTACAGAGCTGAGCCAGCAGTACACAGAGTGGAGTAGACAGTTGACCCAGAGACACATGAAACACATCGAAGACCTGCAGACGGAACTACAGACACACACAGAGATGATGGCCCTGCAACAGGTAACACACACACACACACACACACACACACACACACACACACACACACACACACACACACACACACACACAGAGATGATGGCCCTGCAACAGGTAACACACACACACACACACACACACACACACAGACACACACACACAGACACACACACACACACACACACACACACACACACACACACACAGATGATGGCCCTGCAACAGGTAACACACACACACACACACTATAACATATGCTATTAAATTGGGAACTGACTATCTCTGTGTCTGTCTGTCTGTCTGTGTGTCTGTGTGTGTGTGTGTGTGTGTGTGTGTCTGTGTGTCTCTGTGTGTGTGTGTGTGTCTGTGTGTGTGTCTGTGTGTGTGTGTGTGTGTGTGTGTCTGTCTGTGTGTGTGTGTGTGTGTCTGTGTGTCTGTGTGTGTGTGTGTGTGTGTGTGTGTGTGTGTGTGTGTCTGTGTGTGTGTGTGTCTGTGTGTGTGTCTGTCTGTGTGTGTGTCTGTCTCTGTGTGTGTGTCTGTCTGTGTGTGTGTGTCTCTGTGTGTGTGTGTGTGTGTGTGTGTGTGTATAGGACTTGAAGCAGCAGAATCAGTACCAGGTGTTTGAGCGTCAGCTGGATGAGAGTCGCTGTGCCGTTCTGGACCTACAGAGGGAGAACACTGTACTGAGGTACACACACACACACACACACACACACACACACACACACACACACACACACACACACACACACACACACACCTCATCTTATCCCCTTTCTGTCCTCTCTACTCTTCCTCTCTACTCTTCCTCTCTACTCTTCTTCTCTACTCTTCTTCTCTCTTCCTCTCTACTCTTCCTCTCTACTCTTCCTCTCTACTCTTCTTCTCTACTCTTCCTCTCTACTCTTCCTCTCTACTCTTCCTCTCTACTCTTCTTCTCTACTCTTCTTCTCTACTCTTCCTCTCTACTCTTCTTCTCTACTCTTCCTCTCTACTCTTCCTCTCTACTCTTCCAGGTCGGGAGAGGAGGCGATGGGAAGAGAAAGAGAGCAGAAGGAGAGAGAGGAGGAAGCCCAACGACTGAGAGTGGAGGTGGACAGACTGAGAGAAGAGGTGGAGAAACTGGAAGAGGCTCAGATACAACGGGAGGAACAGAGAGAAGAAGAGATGAGAGAAGAGGAGGCGCGAAGAGAGATGGAGGAGAAGAGGAGGGACGAGGAGAAGAGGACGGAGGAGGAGAACAGGAGAGAGGAGGTGAAGAGGAGAGAGGCCGAGGTTGAGGAGAAGAGGAAGGTGGACGAGGAGAAGAGAAGGAAGGCGGAGGAGGAGGAGAAGAGGAGGAAGGAGGAGGAGGAGGAGAGGAGAGAGGAAGTGAAGAGAGAGCACAGGAGAGCGATGCAGAGTCTGGTGTGTGAATACAGCAGCTGTCAGGCAGAGCTACAGACTCGCATAGTGGCCCTGGAGACAGAGTGAGTAACACACTGGAGTGTGGAGCAAGAGGAGAGGGGTGTGGTTAATGTGTGTTCCCAGCAGGAGGAGAGGGGAGCAGGAGGAGAGGGGTGGGGTTAATGTGTGTTCCCAGCAGGAGGAGAGGGGTGGGTTTAATGTGTGTTCCCAGCAGGAGGAGAGGGGTGGGGTTAACGTGTGTTCCCAGCAGGAGGAGAGGGGTGGGGTTAACGTGTGTTCCCAGCAGGAGGAGAGGGGTGGGGTTAACGTGTGTTCCCAGCAGGAGGAGAGGGGTGGGGTTAACGTGTGTTCCCAGCAGGAGGAGAGAGGGGTGGGGTTAACGTGTGTTCCCAGCAGGAGGAGAGGGGTGTGGGTTAACGTGTGTGTTCCCAGCAGGAGGAGAGGGGTGGGGTTAACGTGTGTGTGTTCCCAGCAGGAGGAGAGGGGTGTGGTTAACGTGTGTGTGTTCCCAGGCTACGGGAGCGTGAGGAGAGGGGTGTGGTTAACGTGTGTGTGTTCCCAGCAGGAGGAGAGGGGTGTGGTTAACGTGTGTGTGTTCCCAGCAGGAGGAGAGGGGTGTGGTTAACGTGTGTGTGTTCCCAGCAGGAGGAGAGGGTGGCTGTTCCCAGGGAGGGGTGGGAGAGGTGTGTTCCCAGCAGGAGGGAGGGGTGTGGTTAACGTGTGTGTGTTCCCAGCAGGAGGAGAGGGGTGTGGTTAACGTGTGTGTGTTCCCAGGCTACGGGAGCGTGAGGAGAGGTGCAGGAGGAGGGAGGTTCCTCTCGGTGATGATCTCCAGATGGGGAGACTACAGGAGAGACTCACTGAGAGGAACCAGCTCATCAAACGCCTGGTGGTAAGAACACACACACACCTACCTCACACACACACACACACACACACACACACACACACACACACACACACCTACCTCACACACACACACACACACACACACCTACCGCACACACACACACACACCTACCCCACACACACCTACCCCACACACACACACACCTACCGCACACACACACACCTACCCCACACACACACACCTACCCCACACACACACACCTACCCCACACACACACACACACACACACACACACACACACACACACACACACACCTACCGCACACACACACACACACCTACCCCACACACACACACACACCTACCCCACACACACACACCTACCGCACACACACACACCTACCGCACACACACCTACCCCACACTCACCTACCCCACACTCACACACCTACCCCACACACACCTACCCCACACTCACACACCTACCCCACACACACCTACCGCACACACACCTACCGCACACACACCTACCGCACACACACACACCTACCGCACACACACACTACCGCACACACACACACACACACACACACCTACCGCACACACACTCACACACACACCTACCTCACACTCACTCACACACCTACCGCACACACACCTACCTCACACTCACACTCACACACACACACACACACCAACACACACACACTTACCACACCTACCGCACACTCACACACACACACACTTACCACACCTACCTCACACTCATACACACACCTACCTCACACTCACTCACACATCTACCTCACATACACACCTACCTCACACTCACTCACACATCTACCTCACATACACACCTACCTCACACTCACTCACACACCTACCTCACATTCACTCACACATCTACCTCACACTCACTCACTCACATCTACCTCACACTCACTCACTCACTCACCTACCTCACACACTCACACACCTACCTCACACACTCACCCTACCTCACACTCACTCACTCACCTACCTCACACTTTCTCACACACCTATACACACACACTTACCCCACCTACCTCACACTCATACACACACCCACCTCACACTCACTCACACACCTACCTCACACTCACTCACTCACTCACCTCACACTCACTCACACACCTACCCCACACACACTTACCCCACACACACACCTACCACACACACACCTACATCACACACACACCTACCCTACACACACCTACCACACACACACCTACCCCAAACACATCTACCACACACACACAACTACCACACACACACCTACCCTACACACAACTACCACACACACCTACCCTACACACACCTACCCCACACACATTTACCACACACTCCTACCCCACACACACCTAACATACCTACCCCACACACTCTTACCCCACACTCCTACCCCACCTACCTACCCCTTTACTAACCCCACACCTACCCCATACACACCTACCCCCTCCTACCCCTCAAACACCTACCCCACAAAAACCTACCCCACTCCAACCCACCCCTACTCCTACCCCACCCCCCACCCCTACTCCTACCCCACCCAACCCCACCTCCCTCCACCCCCCCACTCCCCCCACTCCCCCTACTCCTACCCCCCCCACTCCTACCCCCCACTCCTACCCCCCCACTCCCCACTCCTACCCCAAACCCCACCCCCACTCCTACCCCTCTCCTACCCCCCCACTCCTACCCCCCACTCCTACCCTCCACTCCTACCCCACTCTTACCCCCCACTCCACCCCTACTCCTACCCCCCACTCCAACCCCACTCCTACCCCACACTCCAACCCCACTCTTACCCCACATTCCACCCCTACTCCTACCCCACACACCTGATGTCTCATTGTTTCTCCAGGAGGAACGACATCAGCTGCATCTTCATCCTCCGGTTGCCGGGGACAACGGAACCCTCAGGCTCCATGACAACAGGCCACACCCCGGGATCGTTACACCAACTATGAGGGTGACACACACACTCCTCTGTTGTCTTTGTGTTTCACTGTGTTGTATTGGTGGGATTAACTAGTGTTTTACTGTGTTGTATTGGTGGGATTAACTAGTGTTGTATTGGTGGGATTAACTAGTGTTTTACTGTGTTGTATTGGTGGGATTAACTAGTGTTTCACTGTGTTGTATTGGTGGGATTAACTAGTGTTTTACTGTTGTATTGGTGGGATTAACTAGTGTTTTACTGTTGTATTGGTGGGATTAACTAGTGTTTTACTGTGTTGTATTGGTGGGATTAACTAGTGTTTCACTGTGTTGTATTGGTGGGATTAACTAGTGTTTTACTGTTGTATTGGTGGGATTAACTAGTGTTGTATTGGTTGGATTAACTAGTGTTGTATTGGTGGGATTAACTAGTGTTGTATTGGTGGGATTAACTATTGTTGTATTGGTGGGATTAACTAGTGTTTCACTGTGTTGTATTGGTGGGATTAACTAGTGTTTCACTGTGTTGTATTGGTGGGATTAACTAGTGTTTTACTGTGTTGTATTGGTGGGATTAACTAGTGTTTCACTGTGTTGTATTGGTGGGATTAACTAGTGTTTCACTGTGTTGTATTGGTGGGATTAACTAGTGTTTCACTGTGTTGTATTGGTGGGATTAACTAGTGTTTCACTGTGTTGTATTGGTGGGATTAACTAGTGTTTTACTGTGTTGTATTGGTGGGATTAACTAGTGTTGTATTGGTGGGATTAACTAGTGTTGTATTGGTGGGATTAACTAGTGTTGTATTGGTGGGATTAACTAGTGCTTCACTGTGTTGTATTGGTGGGATTAACTAGTGTTTCACTGTGTTGTATTGGTTGGATTAACTAGTGTTGTACTGGTGGGATTAACTAGTGTTGTATTGGTGGGATTAACTAGTGTTTCACTGTGTTGTATTGGTGGGATTAACTAGTGTTGTATTGGTGGGATTATCTAGTGTTTTATTGTGTTATATTGGTGGGATTAACTAGTGTTTTATTGTGTTATATTGGTGGGATTAACTAGTGTTTCACTGTGTTGTATTGGTGGGATTAACTAGTGTTGTATTGGTGGGATTAACTAGTGTTGTATTGGTGGGATTAACTAGTGTTTCACTGTGTTGTATTGGTGGGATTAACTAGTGTTTCACTGTGTTGTATTGGTTGGATTAACTAGTGTTGTACTGGTGGGATTAACTAGTGTTGTATTGGTGGGATTAACTAGTGTTTCACTGTGTTGTATTGGTGGGATTAACTAGTGTTGTATTGGTGGGATTAACTAGTGTTTTATTGTGTTATATTGGTGGGATTAACTAGTGTTTAAGTGTGTTGTATTGGTGGGATTAACTAGTGTTGTATTGGTGGGATTAACTAGTGTTTCACTGTGTTGTATTGGTGGGATTAACTAGTGTTGTATTGGTGGGATTAACTAGTGTTGTATTGGTGGGATTAACTAGTGTTTCACTGTGTTGTATTGGTGGGATTAACTAGTGTTTCACTGTGTTGTATTGGTGGGATTAACTAGTGTTGTATTGGTGGGATTAACTAGTGTTGTATTGGTGCGATTAACTAGTGTTTCACTGTGTTGTATTGGTGGGATTAACTAGTGTTTCACTGTGTTGTATTGGTGGGATTAACTAGTGTTTTATTGGTGGGATTAACTAGTGTTTCACTGTGTTGTATTGGTGGGATTAACTAGTGTTTCACTGTGTTGTATTGGTGGGATTAACTAGTGTTGTATTGGTGGGATTAACTAGTGTTGTATTGGTGGGATTAACTAGTGTTTCACTGTGTTGTATTGGTGGGATTAACTAGTGTTTCACTGTGTTGTATTGGTGGGATTAAAAAGTTATTCACTGTGTTGTATGAATGTTGTCGTCATGACGTTGTGTTTCAGAGGAAGCGTGTGGAGGAGTCTCCGCCCCGCGTCACCAGCGTTCCGAACCTCAGCGCCTATGAGAGGAGCGTCCTCCTCCCCCACGACACCCCCTCCCCCTGCCTCCCCCAACGTCCCTCCCCCTCCTCAACTCTGCCCTACGCCTCCTCCTCTCTCCCCCGTTCCTCCCCCTCCCTCCCCCGTACTCCCAGGTCTCCCAGTTTGGATCCCGGCGGTCGCGGCCCTCTCTCTCGTACCCCGACTCCTCTCCCCCCTGCTCCCACCACCCCCTCCCCCTCTGTCCATCCTCCCTCCCCGAGCCTCGACACGGGATTCGACACGTCACCTCACCCTCGCAGGAGCTCCGCCCACACCTGAACAGCCAGTCAACCAGGTAACGGATACTGTATCTATGGAAACAGCACAGCCAATAGCGCTGTCTGTGTTCCTTCACAAAGCCCAATGTCCTTCTCTGTCTGTCTGTCTGTCTGTCTCTCTGTCTGTCTCTCTGTCTGTCTGTCTGTCTGTCTGTCTGTCTCTCTGTCTGTCTGTCTCTCTCTGTCTGTCTCTCTCTGTCTGTCTGTCTGTCTCCTTCTGTATTTCTGTCTGTCTGTCTGTCTGTCTGACTCTCTGTCTGTCTGTCTGTCTGTCTCTCTGTCTGTCTGTCTGTCTGTCTGTCTGTCTCTCTGTCTGTCTGTCTGTCTGTCTGTCTGTCTGTCTGTCTGACTCTCTGTCTGTCTGTCTGTCTGACTCTCTGTCTGTCTGTCTGTCTGTCTGTCTCCTTCTGTATTTCTGTCTGTCTGTCTGTCTGTCTGACTCTCTGTCTGTCTGTCTGACTCTCTGTCTGTCTGTCTGTCTGTCTGACTCTCTGTCTGTCTGTCTGTCTGTCTGACTCTCTGTCTGTCTGTCTGTCTGTCTGACTCTCTGTCTGTCTGTTTGTCTGACTCTCTCTGTCTGTCTGTCTGTCTGTCTGTCTGTCTGTCTGTCTGTCTGTCTGACTCTCTGTCTGTCTGTCTGTCTGACTCTCTGTCTGTCTGTCTGTCTGTCTGTCTCCTTCTGTATTTCTGTCTGTCTGTCTGTCTGTCTGACTCTCTGTCTGTCTGTCTGACTCTCTGTCTGTCTGTCTGTCTGACTCTCTGTCTGTCTGTCTGTCTGTCTGACTCTCTGTCTGTCTGTCTGTCTGTCTGTCTGACTCTCTGTCTGTCTGTTTGTCTGACTCTCTCTGTCTGTCTGTCTGTCTGTCTGTCTGTCTGTCTGTCTGTCTGTCTGTCTGTCTGTCTGTCTGTCTGTCTGTCTGTCTGTCTGTCCCCCAGCAGTCTAAAATGTGCTTCCTGTGTTCCCAGGAGCCCATATTTGGAGCAGAGGGGGAGTGGCCAGGGGGCAGAGGGGCGGGACCCTCAGAGGCAGGATTGGTACACGAAGTACTTCTCCTTCTGAACACACCCCCCACACACACACACACACACACACAGGTGACCTCTACACACCTGTACAACACACTCAGCTTTAAACAAACACCTGACAGACCAAAACTTGTTCAGTGTATTATAATCTATGTGGAATAAAGTATTTTCTTTATATTTACTCTGCTGTCTGTGGTTTGTTGTTGTATCAGTTTCAGATACTGTAGGGGGGCTGTTTCCCGAACCAGGTGACTGTTGTTCAGATACTGTAGGGGGGCTGTTTCCCGAACCAGGTGACTGTTGTTCAGATACTGTAGGGGGGCTGTTTCCTGAACCAGGTGACTGTTGTTCAGATACTGGAGGGGGGGCTGTTTCCCGAACCAGGTGACTGTTGTTCAGATACTGTAGGGGGGGCTGTTTCCTGAACCAGGTGACTGTTGTTCAGATACTGGAGGGGGCTGTTTCCCGAACCAGGTGACTGTTGTTCAGATACTGTAGGGGGGCTGTTTCCCGAACCAGGTGACTGTTGTTCAGATACTGGAGGGGGGGCTGTTTCCTGAACCAGGTGACTGTTGTTCAGATACTGGAGGGGGGGCTGTTTCCTGAACCAGGTGACTGTTGTTCAGATACTGTAGGGGGGGCTGTTTCCTGAACCAGGATGAATGAGTTAACCAGGTTACTGTTGTTCAGATACTGTAGGGGGGCTGTTTCCCGAACCAGGATGAATGAGTTAACCAGGTTACTGTTGTTCAGATACTGGAGGGGGGCTGTTTCCTGAACCAGGATGAATTTAACCAGGTTACTGTGTTCAGATACTGTAGGGGGGCAGGGTGACTGTTGT
This sequence comes from Oncorhynchus nerka, assembly GCF_034236695.1. NCBI lineage: Eukaryota > Metazoa > Chordata > Actinopteri > Salmoniformes > Salmonidae > Oncorhynchus > Oncorhynchus nerka. The sequence continues at coordinate 186,763 of NW_027040402.1, read as the reverse complement.
TCAGATACTGTAGGGGGCTGTTTCCTGAACCAGGTGACTGTTGTTCAGATACTGTAGGGGGCTGTTTCCTGAACCAGGTGACTGTTGTTCAGATACTGTAGGGGGCTGTTTCCTGAACCAGGTGACTGTTGTTCAGATACTGTAGGGGGCTGTTTCCCGAACCAGGTGACTGTTGTTCAGATACTGGAGGGGGCTGTTTCCCGAACCAGGTGACTGTTGTTCAGATACTGTAGGGGGCTGTTTCCCGAACCAGGTGACTGTTGTTCAGATACTGGAGGGGGCTGTTTCCTGAACCAGGTGACTGTTGTTCAGATACTGGAGGGGGGGCTGTTTCCTGAACCAGGTGACTGTTGTTCAGATACTGTAGGGGGGGCTGTTTCCTGAACCAGGATGAATGAGTTAACCAGGTTACTGTTGTTCAGATACTGTAGGGGGCTGTTTCCGTGAATGAGTTAACCAGGTTACTGTTGTTCAGATACTGGAGGGGGGCTGTTTCCTGAACCAGGATGAATGAGTTAACCAGGTTACTGTTGTTCAGATACTGTAGGGGGCTGTTTCCTGAACCAGGTGACTGTTGTTCAGATACTGTAGGGGGCTGTTTCCTGAACCAGGTGACTGTTGTTCAGATACTGTAGGGGGCTGTTTCCTGAACCAGGTGACTGTTGTTCAGATACTGTAGGGGGCTGTTTCCTGAACCAGGTGACTGTTGTTCAGATACTGTAGGGGGCTGTTTCCTGAACCAGGTGACTGTTGTTCAGATACTGGAGGGGGCTGTTGTTCAGATACTGTAGGGGGCTGTTTCCTGAACCAGGTGACTGTTGTTCAGATACTGTAGGGGGCTGTTGTTCAGATACTGTGTTTCCTGAACCAGGTGACTGTTGTTCAGATACTGTAGGGGGCTGTTTCCTGAACCAGGTGACTGTTGTTCAGATACTGTAGGGGGCTGTTGTTCAGATACCGGAGGGGGCTGTTTCCTGAACCAGGTGACTGTTGTTCAGATACCGGAGGGGGCTGTTTCCCGAACCAGGTGACTGTTGTTCAGATACTGAGGGGGCTGTTTCCTGAACCAGGTGACTGTTGTTCAGATACTGGAGGGGGCTGTTTCCTGAACCAGGTGACTGTTGTTCAGATACTGGAGGGGGCTGTTTCCCGAACCAGGTGACTGTTGTTCAGATACTGGAGGGGGCTGTTTCCTAACCAGGTGACTGTTGTTCAGATACTGGAGGGGGGCTGTTGTTCAGATACTGGGGGGGCTGTTTCCTGAACCAGGATGAATGAGTTAACCAGGTTACTGTTGTTCAGATACTGTAGGGGGCTGTTGTTCAGATACCGGAGGGGGCTGTTTCCTGAACCAGGTTACTGTTGTTCAGATACTGTAGGGGGGCTGTTTCCTGAACCAGGTTACTGTTGTTCAGATACTGTAGGGGGCTGTTGTTCAGATACCGGAGGGGGCTGTTTCCTGAACCAGGTGACTGTTGTTCAGATACTGTAGGGGGCTGTTTCCTGAACCAGGTTACTGTTGTTCAGATACTGTAGGGGGCTGTTGTTCAGATACTGGAGGGGGTTGTTGTTCAGATACTGGAGGGGGCTGTTGTTCAGATACTGGAGGGGGCTGTTTCCTGAACCAGGTGACTGTTGTTCAGATACTGTAGGGGGCTGTTGTTCAGATACTGTAGGGGGCTGTTGTTCAGATACTGGAGGGGGCTGTTGTTCAGATACTGTAGGGGGCTGTTGTTCAGATACTGGAGGGGGGCTGTTTCCTGAACCAGGTGACTGTTGTTCAGATACTGGAGGGGGCTGTTGTTCAGATACTGTAGGGGGCTGTTGTTCAGATACTGTAGGGGGCTGTTGTTCAGATACTGGAGGGGGCTGTTTCCTGAACCAGGTGACTGTTGTTCAGATACTGGAGGGGGCTGTTGTTCAGATACTGTAGGGGCTGTTGTTCAGATACTGTAGGGGGCTGTTGTTCAGATACTGTAGGGGACTGTTGTTCAGATACTGGAGGGGGCTGTTGTTCAGATACTGGAGGGGGCTGTTGTTCAGATACTGGAGGGGGCTGTTGTTCAGATACTGGAGGGGGGCTGTTGTTCAGATACTGGAGGGGGGCTGTTTCCTGAACCAGGTGACTGTTGTTCAGATACTGTAGGGGGGCTGTTGTTCAGATACTGTAGGGGGGCTGTTTCCTGAACCAGGTGGCTGTTGTTCAGATACTGTAGGGGGGCTGTTTCCTGAACCAGGTGACTGTTGTTCAGATACGGGAGGGGGGGCTGTTTCCCGAACCAGGATGAATGAGTTAACCAGGTGACTGTTGTTCAGATACTGGAGGGGGGCTGTTTCCCGAACCAGGATGAATGAGTTAACCAGGTGACTGTTGTTCAGATACTGGAGGGGGGCTGTTTCCTGAACCAGGATGAATGAGTTAACCAGGTGACTGTTGTTCAGATACTGGAGGGGGGCTGTTTCCTGAACCAGGATGAATGAGTTAACCAGGTGACTGTTGTTCAGATACTGGAGGGGGGCTGTTTCCTGAACCAGGTGGCTGTTGTTCAGATACTGTAGGGGGGGCTGTTTCCCGAACCAGGTGACTGTTGTTCAGATACTGGAGGGTGGCTGTTTCCTGAACCAGGTTACTGTTGTTCAGATACTGGAGGGGGGCTGTTTCCTGAACCAGGTTACTGTTGTTCAGATACTGTAGGGGGCTGTTTCCTGAACCAGGTGACTGTTGTTCAGATACTGTAGGGGGCTGTTTCCTGAACCAGGTGGCTGTTGTTCAGATACTGTAGGGGGCTGTTTCCCGAACCAGGTTACTGTTGTTCAGATACTGTGGGGGGGCTGTTTCCCGTGACTGTTGTTCAGATACTGTAGGGGGCTGTTTCCCGAACCAGGTGACTGTTGTTCAGATACTGGAGGGGGGCTGTTTCCTGAACCAGGTGACTGTTGTTCAGATACTGGAGGGGGGCTGTTTCCTGAACCAGGTGACTGTTGTTCAGATACTGGGGGGCTGTTTCCTGAACCAGGATGAATGAGTTAACCAGGTTACTGTTGTTCAGATACTGTAGGGGGCTGTTTCCCGTGAATGAGTTAACCAGGTTACTGTTGTTCAGATACTGGAGGGGGCTGTTTCCTGAACCAGGATGAATGAGTTAACCAGGTTACTGTTGTTCAGATACTGTAGGGGGCTGTTTCCCGAACCAGGTGACTGTTGTTCAGATACTGTAGGGGGCTGTTTCCTGAACCAGGTGACTGTTGTTCAGATACTGTAGGGGGGCTGTTTCCTGAACCAGGTGACTGTTGTTCAGATACTGTAGGGGGCTGTTTCCTGAACCAGGTGACTGTTGTTCAGATACTGTAGGGGGGCTGTTTCCAACCAGGTGACTGTTGTTCAGATACTGGAGGGGGCTGTTGTTCAGATACTGTAGGGGGCTGTTTCCTGAACCAGGTGACTGTTGTTCAGATACTGTAGGGGGTTGTTCAGATACTGGAGGGGGCTGTTTCCTGAACCAGGTGACTGTTGTTCAGATACTGTAGGGGGCTGTTTCCTGAACCAGGTGACTGTTGTTCAGATACTGTAGGGGGCTGTTTCAGATACCGGAGGGGGCTGTTTCCTGAACCAGGTGACTGTTGTTCAGATACTGGAGGGGGCTGTTTCCTAACCAGGTGACTGTTGTTCAGATACTGGAGGGGGCTGTTTCCTGAACCAGGTGACTGTTGTTCAGATACTGGAGGGGGCTGTTTCCTGAACCAGGTGACTGTTGTTCAGATACTGGAGGGGGCTGTTTCCCGAACCAGGTGACTGTTGTTCAGATACTGGAGGGGGCTGTTTCCCGAACCAGGTGACTGTTGTTCAGATACTGGAGGGGGCTGTTGTTCAGATACTGGAGGGGGCTGTTTCCTGAACCAGGATGAATGAGTTAACCAGGTTACTGTTGTTCAGATACTGTAGGGGGCTGTTGTTCAGATACCGGAGGGGGCTGTTTCCTGAACCAGGTTACTGTTGTTCAGATACTGTAGGGGGGCTGTTTCCTGAACCAGGTTACTGTTGTTCAGATACTGTAGGGGGGCTGTTGTTCAGATACCGGAGGGGGCTGTTTCCTGAACCAGGTGACTGTTGTTCAGATACTGTAGGGGGCTGTTTCCTGAACCAGGTTACTGTTGTTCAGATACTGTAGGGGGGCTGTTGTTCAGATACTGGAGGGGGTTGTTGTTCAGATACTGGAGGGGGCTGTTGTTCAGATACTGGAGGGGGCTGTTTCCTGAACCAGGTGACTGTTGTTCAGATACTGTAGGGGGCTGTTGTTCAGATACTGTAGGGGGCTGTTGTTCAGATACTGGAGGGGGGGCTGTTGTTCAGATACTGTAGGGGGCTGTTGTTCAGATACTGGAGGGGGCTGTTTCCTGAACCAGGTGACTGTTGTTCAGATACTGGAGGGGGCTGTTGTTCAGATACTGTAGGGGCTGTTGTTCAGATACTGTAGGGGGCTGTTTTCAGATACTGAGGGGGCTGTTTCCTGAACCAGGTGACTGTTGTTCAGATACTGGAGGGGGCTGTTTCAGATACCAGGGGCTGTTGTTCAGATACTGTAGGGGGCTGTTGTTCAGATACTGTAGGGGGCTGTTGTTCAGATACTGGAGGGGGGCTGTTGTTCAGATACTGGAGGGGGCTGTTGTTCAGATACTGGAGGGGGCTGTTGTTCAGATACTGGAGGGGGCTGTTGTTCAGATACTGGAGGGGGCTGTTTCCTGAACCAGGTGACTGTTGTTCAGATACTGTAGGGGGCTGTTGTTCAGATACTGTAGGGGGCTGTTTCCTGAACCAGGTGGCTGTTGTTCAGATACTGTAGGGGGGCTGTTTCCTGAACCAGGTGACTGTTGTTCAGATACTGGAGGGGGGCTGTTTCCCGAACCAGGATGAATGAGTTAACCAGGTGACTGTTGTTCAGATACTGGAGGGGGGCTGTTTCCCGAACCAGATGACCAGGTGACTGTTGTTCAGATACTGGAGGGGGCTGTTTCCTGAACCAGGATGAATGAGTTAACCAGGTGACTGTTGTTCAGATACTGGAGGGGGCTGTTTCCTGAACCAGGATGAATGAGTTAACCAGGTGACTGTTGTTCAGATACTGGAGGGGGCTGTTTCCTGAACCAGGTGACTGTTGTTCAGATACTGTAGGGGGCTGTTTCCTGAACCAGGTGACTGTTGTTCAGATACTGGAGGGGGCTGTTTCCTGAACCAGGTGACTGTTGTTCAGATACTGGAGGGGGGCTGTTTCCTGAACCAGGTTACTGTTGTTCAGATACTGTAGGGGGGCTGTTTCCTGAACCAGGTGACTGTTGTTCAGATACTGTAGGGGGGCTGTTTCCTGAACCAGGTGACTGTTGTTCAGATACTGTAGGGGGCTGTTTCCTGAACCAGGTTACTGTTGTTCAGATACTGGAGGGGGCTGTTTCCTGAACCAGGTGACTGTTGTTCAGATACTGTAGGGGGCTGTTTCCTGAACCAGGTGACTGTTGTTCAGATACTGGAGGGGGCTGTTTCCTGAACCAGGTGACTGTTGTTCAGATACTGGAGGGCTGTTTCCTGAACCAGGTGACTGTTGTTCAGATACTGTAGGGGGGCTGTTTCCTGAACCAGGTGACTGTTGTTCAGATACTGTAGGGGGCTGTTTCCTGAACCAGGTTCAGACTGTTGTTCAGATACTGGGGGGGCTGTTTCCTGAACCAGGATGAACCAGGTGACTGTTGTTCAGATACTGTAGGGGGCTGTTTCCTGAACCAGGTGACTGTTGTTCAGATACTGTAGGGGGCTGTTTCCTGAACCAGGTGACTGTTGTTCAGATACTGTAGGGGGCTGTTTCCTGAACCAGGTGACTGTTGTTCAGATACTGGAGGGGGCTGTTTCCTGAACCAGGTGACTGTTGTTCAGATACTGGAGGGGGCTGTTTCCTGAACCAGGTGACTGTTGTTCAGATACTGTAGGGGGGGGGGCTGTTTCCTGAACCAGGTGACTGTTGTTCAGATACTGGAGGGGGCTGTTTCCTGAACCAGGTGACTGTTGTTCAGATACTGGAGGGGGCTGTTTCCCGAACCAGGTGACTGTTGTTCAGATACTGGAGGGGGCTGTTTCCTAACCAGGTGACTGTTGTTCAGATACTGGAGGGGGCTGTTGTTCAGATACTGGGGGGGGCTGTTTCCTGAACCAGGTGAATGAGTTAACCAGACTGTTGTTCAGATACTGTAGGGGGCTGTTGTTCAGATACCGGAGGGGGCTGTTTCCTGAACCAGGTTACTGTTGTTCAGATACTGTAGGGGGGCTGTTTCCTGAACCAGGTTAGGTTCAGATACTGTAGGGGGCTGTTGTTCAGATACTGGAGGGGGCTGTTTCCTGAACCAGGTGACTGTTGTTCAGATACTGTAGGGGGCTGTTTCCTGAACCAGGTTACTGTTGTTCAGATACTGTAGGGGGCTGTTGTTCAGATACTGGAGGGGGGGTTGTTCAGATACTGGAGGGGGCTGTTGTTCAGATACTGGAGGGGGCTGTTTCCTGAACCAGGTGACTGTTGTTCAGATACTGTAGGGGGCTGTTGTTCAGATACTGTAGGGGGCTGTTGTTCAGATACTGGAGGGGGGCTGTTGTTCAGATACTGTAGGGGGCTGTTGTTCAGATACTGGAGGGGGCTGTTTCCTGAACCAGGTGACTGTTGTTCAGATACTGGAGGGGGCTGTTGTTCAGATACTGTAGGGGGCTGTTGTTCAGATACTGTAGGGGGCTGTTGTTCAGATACTGGAGGGGGCTGTTTCCTGAACCAGGTGACTGTTGTTCAGATACTGGAGGGGGCTGTTGTTCAGATACTGTAGGGGGCTGTTGTTCAGATACTGTAGGGGGCTGTTGTTCAGATACTGTAGGGGGCTGTTGTTCAGATACTGGAGGGGGCTGTTGTTCAGATACTGGAGGGGGCTGTTGTTCAGATACTGGAGGGGGCTGTTGTTCAGATACTGGAGGGGGCTGTTGTTCAGATACTGGAGGGGGCTGTTTCCTGAACCAGGTGACTGTTGTTCAGATACTGTAGGGGGCTGTTGTTCAGATACTGTAGGGGGCTGTTTCCTGAACCAGGTGGCTGTTGTTCAGATACTGTAGGGGGGCTGTTTCCTGAACCAGGTGACTGTTGTTCAGATACTGGGAGGGGGCTGTTTCCTGAACCAGGATGAATGAGTTAACCAGGTGACTGTTGTTCAGATACTGGAGGGGGCTGTTTCCTGAACCAGGTGAATGAGTTAACTGTTGTTCAGATACTGGAGGGGGCTGTTTCCTGAACCAGGATGAATGGTGACTGTTGTTCAGATACTGGAGGGGGCTGTTTCCAGGATGAATGAGTTAACAGGTGACTGTTGTTCAGATACTGGAGGGGGCTGTTTCCTGAACCAGGTGGCTGTTGTTCAGATACTGTAGGGGGCTGTTTCCCGACCAGGTGACTGTTGTTCAGATACTGGAGGGGGCTGTTTCCTGAACCAGGTTACTGTTGTTCAGATACTGGAGGGGGGCTGTTTCCTGAACCAGGTGACTGTTGTTCAGATACTGTAGGGGGGCTGTTTCCTGAACCAGGTGACTGTTGTTCAGATACTGTAGGGGGCTGTTTCCCGAACCAGGTGACTGTTGTTCAGATACTGTAGGGGGCTGTTTCCCGAACCAGGTGACTGTTGTTCAGATACTGGAGGGGGCTGTTTCCCGAACCAGGTGACTGTTGTTCAGATACTGTAGGGGGCTGTTTCCCGAACCAGGTGACTGTTGTTCAGATACTGGAGGGGGCTGTTTCCTGAACCAGGTGACTGTTGTTCAGATACTGGAGGGGGCTGTTTCCTGAACCAGGTGACTGTTGTTCAGATACTGTAGGGGGCTGTTTCCTGAACCAGGTGAATGAGTTAACTTACTGTTGTTCAGATACTGTAGGGGGCTGTTTCCCGAACCAGGTGACTGTTGTTCAGATACTGGAGGGGGCTGTTTCGAACCAGGATGAACCAGGTTACTGTTGTTCAGATACTGTAGGGGGCTGTTTCCTGAACCAGGTGACTGTTGTTCAGATACTGTAGGGGGCTGTTTCCTGAACCAGGTGACTGTTGTTCAGATACTGTAGGGGGCTGTTTCCTGAACCAGGTGACTGTTGTTCAGATACTGTAGGGGGGCTGTTTCCTGAACCAGGTGACTGTTGTTCAGATACTGTTGTTCAGATACTGTAGGGGGCTGTTTCCTGAACCAGGTGACTGTTGTTCAGATACTGTAGGGGGCTGTTTCCAGAACCAGGTGACTGTTGTTCAGATACTGTAGGGGGCTGTTTCCTGAACCAGGTGACTGTTGTTCAGATACTGTAGGGGGGCTGTTTCCTGAACCAGGTGACTGTTGTTCAGATACTGGAGGGGGCTGTTTCCCGAACCAGGTGACTGTTGTTCAGATACTGGAGGGGGCTGTTTCCTGAACCAGGTGACTGTTGTTCAGATACTGGAGGGGGCTGTTTCCTGAACCAGGTGACTGTTGTTCAGATACTGGAGGGGGCTGTTTCCCGAACCAGGTGACTGTTGTTCAGATACTGGAGGGGGCTGTTTCCCGAACCAGGTGACTGTTGTTCAGATACTGGAGGGGGGCTGTTGTTCAGATACTGGAGGGCTGTTTCCTGAACCAGGATGAATGACCAGGTTACTGTTGTTCAGATACTGTAGGGGGCTGTTGTTCAGATACCGGAGGGGGCTGTTTCCTGAACCAGGTTACTGTTGTTCAGATACTGTAGGGGGCTGTTTCCTGAACCAGGTTACTGTTGTTCAGATACTGTAGGGGGCTGGTTCAGATGTGTTTCCTGAACCAGGTGACTGTTGTTCAGATACTGTAGGGGGCTGTTTCCTGAACCAGGTTACTGTTGTTCAGATACTGTAGGGGGCTGTTGTTCAGATACTGGAGGGGGTTGTTGTTCAGATACTGGAGGGGGCTGTTGTTCAGATACTGGAGGGGGCTGTTTCCTGAACCAGGTGACTGTTGTTCAGATACTGTAGGGGGCTGTTGTTCAGATACTGTAGGGGGCTGTTGTTCAGATACTGGAGGGGGGCTGTTGTTCAGATACTGTAGGGGGGCTGTTGTTCAGATACTGGAGGGGGGCTGTTTCCTGAACCAGGTGACTGTTGTTCAGATACTGGAGGGGGCTGTTGTTCAGATACTGTAGGGGGCTGTTGTTCAGATACTGTAGGGGGCTGTTGTTCAGATACTGGAGGGGGCTGTTTCCTGAACCAGGTGACTGTTGTTCAGATACTGGAGGGGGCTGTTGTTCAGATACTGTAGGGGGCTGTTGTTCAGATACTGTAGGGGGCTGTTGTTCAGATACTGTAGGGGGCTGTTGTTCAGATACTGGAGGGGGCTGTTGTTCAGATACTGGAGGGGGCTGTTGTTCAGATACTGGAGGGGGCTGTTGTTCAGATACCAGGGGGCTGTTGTTCAGATACTGGAGGGGGCTGTTTCCTGAACCAGGTGACTGTTGTTCAGATACTGTAGGGGGCTGTTGTTCAGATACTGTAGGGGGCTGTTTCCTGAACCAGGTGGCTGTTGTTCAGATACTGTAGGGGGCTGTTTCCTGAACCAGGTGACTGTTGTTCAGATACTGGGAGGGGGCTGTTTCCCGAACCAGATGAATGAGTTAACCAGGTGACTGTTGTTCAGATACTGGAGGGGGCTGTTTCCCGAACCAGGATGAATGAGTTAACCAGGTGACTGTTGTTCAGATACTGGAGGGGGCTGTTTCCTGAACCAGGATGAATGAGTTAACCAGGTGACTGTTGTTCAGATACTGGAGGGGGCTGTTTCCTGAACCAGGATGAATGAGGGTGACTGTTGTTCAGATACTGGAGGGGGCTGTTTCCTGAACCAGGTGGCTGTTGTTCAGATACTGTAGGGGGCTGTTTCCCGAACCAGGTGACTGTTGTTCAGATACTGGAGGGGGCTGTTTCCTGAACCAGGTTACTGTTGTTCAGATACTGGAGGGGGGCTGTTTCCTGAACCAGGTTACTGTTGTTCAGATACTGTAGGGGGCTGTTTCCTGAACCAGGTGACTGTTGTTCAGATACTGTAGGGGGCTGTTTCCTGAACCAGGTGGCTGTTGTTCAGATACTGTAGGGGGCTGTTTCCCGAACCAGGTTACTGTTGTTCAGATACTGTGTTTCCCAACCAGGTGACTGTTGTTCAGATACTGTAGGGGGCTGTTTCCCGAACCAGGTGACTGTTGTTCAGATACTGGAGGGGGGGCTGTTTCCTGAACCAGGTGACTGTTGTTCAGATACTGGAGGGGGCTGGAACCAGGTGACTGTTGTTCAGATACTGTAGGGGGCTGTTTCCTCCAGGATGAATGAGTTAACCAGGTTACTGTTGTTCAGATACTGTAGGGGGCTGTTTCCTGAACCAGGTGACTGGTTACTGTTGTTCAGATACTGGAGGGGGCTGTTTCCTGAACCAGGATGAATGAGGGTTACTGTTGTTCAGATACTGGGGGGGCTGTTTCCTGAACCAGGTGACTGTTGTTCAGATACTGTAGGGGGCTGTTTCCTGAACCAGGTGACTGTTGTTCAGATACTGTAGGGGGCTGTTTCCTGAACCAGGTGACTGTTGTTCAGATACTGTAGGGGGCTGTTTCCTGAACCAGGTGACTGTTGTTCAGATACTGTAGGGGGCTGTTTCCTGAACCAGGTGACTGTTGTTCAGATACTGGAGGGGGCTGTTGTTCAGATACTGTAGGGGGCTGTTTCCTGAACCAGGTGACTGTTGTTCAGATACTGTAGGGGGCTGTTTCCTGAACCAGGTGACTGTTGTTCAGATACTGTAGGGGGCTGTTGTTCAGATACCGGAGGGGGCTGTTTCCTGAACCAGGTGACTGTTGTTCAGATACTGGAGGGGGCTGTTTCCTGAACCAGGTGACTGTTGTTCAGATACTGGAGGGGGCTGTTTCCTGAACCAGGTGACTGTTGTTCAGATACTGGAGGGGGCTGTTTCCTGAACCAGGTGACTGTTGTTCAGATACTGGAGGGGGCTGTTTCCTGAACCAGGTGACTGTTGTTCAGATACTGGAGGGGGCTGTTTCCCGAACCAGGTGACTGTTGTTCAGATACTGTTGTTCAGGGGGGGGCTGTTTCCTGAACCAGGATGAATGAGTTAACCAGGTTACTGTTGTTCAGATACTGTAGGGGGCTGTTGTTCAGATACCGGAGGGGGCTGTTTCCTGAACCAGGTTACTGTTGTTCAGATACTGTAGGGGGCTGTTTCCTGAACCAGGTTACTGTTGTTCAGATACTGTAGGGGGCTGTTGTTCAGATACCGGAGGGGGCTGTTTCCTGAACCAGGTGACTGTTGTTCAGATACTGTAGGGGGCTGTTTCCTGAACCAGGTTACTGTTGTTCAGATACTGTAGGGGGCTGTTGTTCAGATACTGGAGGGGGGTTGTTGTTCAGATACTGGAGGGGGCTGTTGTTCAGATACTGGAGGGGGGCTGTTTCCTGAACCAGGTGACTGTTGTTCAGATACTGTAGGGGGCTGTTGTTCAGATACTGTAGGGGGCTGTTGTTCAGATACTGGAGGGGGCTGTTGTTCAGATACTGTAGGGGGCTGTTGTTCAGATACTGGAGGGGGGCTGTTTCCTGAACCAGGTGACTGTTGTTCAGATACTGGAGGGGGCTGTTGTTCAGATACTGGAGGGGGCTGTTGTTCAGATACTGTAGGGGGCTGTTGTTCAGATACTGGAGGGGGCTGTTTCCTGAACCAGGTGACTGTTGTTCAGATACTGGAGGGGGCTGTTGTTCAGATACTGTAGGGGGCTGTTGTTCAGATACTGTAGGGGGCTGTTGTTCAGATACTGGGGGGCTGTTGTTCAGATACTGGAGGGGGCTGTTGTTCAGATACTGGAGGGGGGCTGTTGTTCAGATACTGGAGGGGGCTGTTGTTCAGATACTGGAGGGGGCTGTTGTTCAGATACTGGAGGGGGGCTGTTTCCTGAACCAGGTGACTGTTGTTCAGATACTGTAGGGGGCTGTTGTTCAGATACTGGGGGGCTGTTTCCTGAACCAGGTGGCTGTTGTTCAGATACTGTAGGGGGCTGTTTCCTGAACCAGGTGACTGTTGTTCAGATACTGGGAGGGGGCTGTTTCCCGAACCAGGATGAATGAGTTAACCAGGTGACTGTTGTTCAGATACTGGAGGGGGGCTGTTTCCCGAACCAGGATGAATGAGTTAACCAGGTGACTGTTGTTCAGATACTGGAGGGGGGCTGTTTCCTGAACCAGGATGAATGAGTTAACCAGGTGACTGTTGTTCAGATACTGGAGGGGGCTGTTTCCTGAACCAGGATGAATGAGTTAACCAGGTGACTGTTGTTCAGATACTGGAGGGGGCTGTTTCCTGAACCAGGTGGCTGTTGTTCAGATACTGTAGGGGGCTGTTTCCTGAACCAGGTGACTGTTGTTCAGATACTGGAGGGGGCTGTTTCCTGAACCAGGTTACTGTTGTTCAGATACTGGAGGGGGCTGTTTCCTGAACCAGGTTACTGTTGTTCAGATACTGTAGGGGGCTGTTTCCTGAACCAGGTGACTGTTGTTCAGATACTGTAGGGGGCTGTTTCCTGAACCAGGTGGCTGTTGTTCAGATACTGTAGGGGGGCTGTTTCCCGAACCAGGTTACTGTTGTTCAGATACTGGAGGGGGGGCTGTTTCCCGAACCAGGTGACTGTTGTTCAGATACTGTAGGGGGGCTGTTTCCCGAACCAGGTGACTGTTGTTCAGATACTGGAGGGGGGGCTGTTTCCTGAACCAGGTGACTGTTGTTCAGATACTGGAGGGGGGGCTGTTTCCTGAACCAGGTGACTGTTGTTCAGATACTGTAGGGGGGGCTGTTTCCTGAACCAGGATGAATGAGTTAACCAGGTTACTGTTGTTCAGATACTGTAGGGGGGCTGTTTCCCGAACCAGGATGAATGAGTTAACCAGGTTACTGTTGTTCAGATACTGGAGGGGGGCTGTTTCCTGAACCAGGATGAATGAGTTAACCAGGTTACTGTTGTTCAGATACTGTAGGGGGGCTGTTTCCCGAACCAGGTGACTGTTGTTCAGATACTGTAGGGGGGCTGTTTCCTGAACCAGGTGACTGTTGTTCAGATACTGTAGGGGGCTGTTTCCTGAACCAGGTGACTGTTGTTCAGATACTGTAGGGGGCTGTTTCCTGAACCAGGTGACTGTTGTTCAGATACTGTAGGGGGCTGTTTCCTGAACCAGGTGACTGTTGTTCAGATACTGGAGGGGGCTGTTGTTCAGATACTGTAGGGGGCTGTTTCCTGAACCAGGTGACTGTTGTTCAGATACTGTAGGGGGCTGTTGTTCAGATACTGGAGGGGGCTGTTTCCTGAACCAGGTGACTGTTGTTCAGATACTGTAGGGGGCTGTTTCCTGAACCAGGTGACTGTTGTTCAGATACTGTAGGGGGCTGTTGTTCAGATACCGGAGGGGGCTGTTTCCTGAACCAGGTGACTGTTGTTCAGATACTGGAGGGGGCTGTTTCCCGAACCAGGTGACTGTTGTTCAGATACTGGAGGGGGCTGTTTCCTGAACCAGGTGACTGTTGTTCAGATACTGGAGGGGGCTGTTTCCTGAACCAGGTGACTGTTGTTCAGATACTGGAGGGGGCTGTTTCCCGAACCAGGTGACTGTTGTTCAGATACTGGAGGGGGCTGTTTCCTGAACCAGGTGACTGTTGTTCAGATACTGGAGGGGGGCTGTTGTTCAGATACTGGAGGGGGCTGTTTCCTGAACCAGGATGAATGAGTTAACCAGGTTACTGTTGTTCAGATACTGTAGGGGGCTGTTGTTCAGATACCGGGGGGGCTGTTTCCTGAACCAGGTTACTGTTGTTCAGATACTGTAGGGGGCTGTTTCCTGAACCAGGTTACTGTTGTTCAGATACTGTAGGGGGCTGTTGTTCAGATACCGGAGGGGGCTGTTTCCTGAACCAGGTGACTGTTGTTCAGATACTGTAGGGGGCTGTTTCCTGAACCAGGTTACTGTTGTTCAGATACTGTAGGGGGGCTGTTGTTCAGATACTGGAGGGGGTTGTTGTTCAGATACTGGAGGGGGCTGTTGTTCAGATACTGGAGGGGGCTGTTTCCTGAACCAGGTGACTGTTGTTCAGATACTGTAGGGGGCTGTTGTTCAGATACTGTAGGGGGCTGTTGTTCAGATACTGGAGGGGGGCTGTTGTTCAGATACTGTAGGGGGCTGTTGTTCAGATACTGGAGGGGGCTGTTTCCTGAACCAGGTGACTGTTGTTCAGATACTGGAGGGGGCTGTTGTTCAGATACTGTAGGGGGCTGTTGTTCAGATACTGTAGGGGGCTGTTGTTCAGATACTGGAGGGGGCTGTTTCCTGAACCAGGTGACTGTTGTTCAGATACTGGAGGGGCTGTTGTTCAGATACTGGGGGGCTGTTGTTCAGATACTGTAGGGGGCTGTTGTTCAGATACTGTAGGGGGCTGTTGTTCAGATACTGGAGGGGGCTGTTGTTCAGATACTGGAGGGGGGGCTGTTGTTCAGATACTGGAGGGGGCTGTTGTTCAGATACTGGAGGGGGCTGTTGTTCAGATACTGGAGGGGGCTGTTTCCTGAACCAGGTGACTGTTGTTCAGATACTGGAGGGGGGCTGTTTCCTGTTGTTCAGATACTGGAGGGGGCTGTTTCCTGAACCAGGTGACTGTTGTTCAGATACTGTAGGGGCTGTTTCCTGAACCAGGTGAGGTTACTGTTGTTCAGATACTGTGCTGTTCAGATATCACTGTAGGGGGCTGTTTCCCGAACCAGGATGAATGAGTTAACCAGGTTACTGTTGTTCAGATACTGGAGGGGGCTGTTTCCTGAACCAGGATGAATGAGTTAACCAGGTTACTGTTGTTCAGATACTGTAGGGGGCTGTTTCCTGAACCAGGTGACTGTTGTTCAGATACTGTAGGGGGCTGTTTCCTGAACCAGGTGACTGTTGTTCAGATACTGTAGGGGGCTGTTTCCTGAACCAGGTGACTGTTGTTCAGATACTGTAGGGGGGCTGTTTCCTGAACCAGGTGACTGTTGTTCAGATACTGAGGGGGCTGTTTCTGAACCAGGTGACTGTTGTTCAGATACTGGAGGGGGCTGTGTTCAGATACTGTAGGGGGCTGTTTCCTGAACCAGGTGACTGTTGTTCAGATACTGGAGGGGGCTGTTGTTCAGATACTGGAGGGGGCTGTTTCCTGAACCAGGTGACTGTTGTTCAGATACTGTAGGGGGGCTGTTTCCTGAACCAGGTGACTGTTGTTCAGATACTGTAGGGGGCTGTTGTTCAGATACTGGAGGGGGCTGTTTCCTGAACCAGGTGACTGTTGTTCAGATACCGGAGGGGGCTGTTTCCCGAACCAGGTGACTGTTGTTCAGATACTGGAGGGGGCTGTTTCCTGAACCAGGTGACTGTTGTTCAGATACTGGAGGGGGCTGTTTCCTGAACCAGGTGACTGTTGTTCAGATACTGGAGGGGGCTGTTTCCCGAACCAGGTGACTGTTGTTCAGATACTGGAGGGGGCTGTTTCCTGAACCAGGTGACTGTTGTTCAGATACTGGAGGGGGGGCTGTTGTTCAGATACTGGAGGGGGCTGTTTCCTGAACCAGGTGACTGTTGTTCAGATACTGTAGGGGGCTGTTGTTCAGATACCAGGGGACTGTTTCCTGTTACTGTTGTTCAGATACTGTAGGGGGGCTGTTTCCTGAACCAGGTGACTGTTGTTCAGATACTGTAGGGGGCTGTTGTTCAGATACCGGAGGGGGCTGTTTCCTGAACCAGGTGACTGTTGTTCAGATACTGGAGGGGGCTGTTTCCTGAACCAGGTTACTGTTGTTCAGATACTGTAGGGGGCTGTTGTTCAGATACTGGAGGGGGTTGTTGTTCTGTTTGTTCAGATACTGGAAACCAGGTGACTGTTGTTCAGATACTGTTCAGATACTGTAGAGATACTGGAGGGGGGCTGTTGTTCAGATACTGGAGGGGACTGTTGTTCAGATACTGGAGGGGGCTGTTTCCTGAACCAGGTGACTGTTGTTCAGATACTGGAGGGGGCTGTTTTCAGATACTGTAGGGGTGACTGTTGTTCAGATACTGGGGGGGCTGTTGTTCAGGGGGGGGCTGTTTCCTGAACCAGGTGACTGTTGTTCAGATACTGGAGGGGGCTGTTGTTCAGATACTGTAGGGGCTGTTGTTCAGATACTGGTGAGGGGGCTGTTGTTCAGATACTGTAGGGGGCTGTTGTTCAGATACTGGAGGGGGCTGTTGTTCAGATACTGGAGGGGGCTGTTGTTCAGATACTGACTGTTGTTCAGATACTGGAGGGGGCTGTTGTTCAGATACTGGAGGGGGCTGTTTCCTGAACCAGGTGACTGTTGTTCAGATACTGTAGGGGGCTGTTGTTCAGATACTGGGGGGCTGTTTCCTGAACCAGGTGACTGTTGTTCAGATACTGTAGGGGGCTGTTTCCTGAACCAGGTGACTGTTGTTCAGATACTGGAGGGGGCTGTTTCCTGAACCAGGTGACTGTTGTTCAGATACTGGAGGGGGCTGTTTCCCGAACCAGGTGACTGTTGTTCAGATACTGGAGGGGGCTGTTTCCCAGGATGACTGAGTTAACCAGGTGACTGTTGTTCAGATACTGGAGGGGGCTGTTTCCTCCAGGATGAATGAGTGGAGGGTGACTGTTGTTCAGATACTGGAGGGGGCTGTTTCCTGAACCAGGTGGCTGTGTTCAATGAGGGGGCTGTTTCCTAACCAGGTTACTGTTGTTCAGATACTGTAGGGGGCTGTTGTTCAGATACCGGAGGGGGCTGTTTCCTGAACCAGGTTACTGTTGTTCAGATACTGTAGGGGGGCTGTTTCCTGAACCAGGTTACTGTTGTTCAGATACTGTAGGGGGCTGTTGTTCAGATACCGGAGGGGGCTGTTTCCTGAACCAGGTGACTGTTGTTCAGATACTGTAGGGGGCTGTTTCCTGAACCAGGTTACTGTTGTTCAGATACTGTAGGGGGCTGTTGTTCAGATACTGGAGGGGGTTGTTGTTCAGATACTGGAGGGGGCTGTTGTTCAGATACTGGAGGGGGCTGTTTCCTGAACCAGGTGACTGTTGTTCAGATACTGTAGGGGGCTGTTGTTCAGATACTGTAGGGGCTGTTGTTCAGATACTGGAGGGGGGGCTGTTGTTCAGATACTGTAGGGGGGCTGTTGTTCAGATACTGGAGGGGGGCTGTTTCCTGAACCAGGTGACTGTTGTTCAGATACTGGAGGGGGCTGTTGTTCAGATACTGTAGGGGCTGTTGTTCAGATACTGTAGGGGGCTGTTGTTCAGATACTGGAGGGGGCTGTTTCCTGAACCAGGTGACTGTTGTTCAGATACTGGAGGGGGCTGTTGTTCAGATACTGTAGGGGGCTGTTGTTCAGAACTGTAGGGGGCTGTTGTTCAGATACTGTAGGGGGCTGTTGTTCAGATACTGGAGGGGACTGTTGTTCAGATACTGGAGGGGGGCTGTTGTTCAGATACTGGAGGGGGCTGTTGTTCAGATACTGGAGGGGGCTGTTGTTCAGATACTGGAGGGGGCTGTTTCCTGAACCAGGTGACTGTTGTTCAGATACTGTAGGGGGCTGTTGTTCAGATACTGTAGGGGGCTGTTTCCTGAACCAGGTGACTGTTGTTCAGATACTGTAGGGGGGCTGTTTCCTGAACCAGGTGACTGTTGTTCAGATACTGGAGGGGGCTGTTTCCCGAACCAGGATGAATGAGTTAACCAGGTGACTGTGTTCAGATACTGGAGGGGGCTGTTTCCTGAATGAGTTAACCAGGTGACTGTTGTTCAGATACTGGAGGGGGCTGTTTCCTGAACCAGGTGACTGACTTGTTCAGATACTGGAGGGGGCTGTTTCCTGAACCAGGTGACTGACTGTTGTTCAGATACTGGAGGGGGCTGTTTCCTGAACCAGGTGACTGTTGTTCAGATACTGTAGGGGGCTGTTTCCCGAACCAGGTGACTGTTGTTCAGATACTGGAGGGGGCTGTTTCCTGAACCAGGTTACTGTTGTTCAGATACTGGAGGGGGGCTGTTTCCTGAACCAGGTTACTGTTGTTCAGATACTGTAGGGGGCTGTTTCCTGAACCAGGTGACTGTTGTTCAGATACTGTAGGGGGCTGTTTCCTGAACCAGGTGGCTGTTGTTCAGATACTGTAGGGGGGCTGTTTCCTGAACCAGGTGACTGTTGTTCAGATACTGGAGGGGGGCTGTTTCCCGGGTGACTGTTGTTCAGATACTGTAGGGGGCTGTTTCCCGACCAGGTGACTGTTGTTCAGATACTGGAGGGGGCTGTTTCCTGAACCAGGTGACTGTTGTTCAGATACTGGAGGGGGGCTGTTTCCTGAACCAGGTGACTGTTGTTCAGATACTGTAGGGGGGCTGTTTCCTGAACCAGGATGAATGAGTTAACCAGGTTACTGTTGTTCAGATACTGTAGGGGGGCTGTTTCCCGAACCAGGATGAATGAGTTAACCAGGTTACTGTTGTTCAGATACTGGAGGGGGGGGCTGTTTCCTGAACCAGGATGACCAGGTTACTGTTGTTCAGATACTGTAGGGGGCTGTTTCCCGAACCAGGTGACTGTTGTTCAGATACTGTAGGGGGCTGTTTCCTGAACCAGGTGACTGTTGTTCAGATACTGTAGGGGGCTGTTTCCTGAACCAGGTGACTGTTGTTCAGATACTGTAGGGGGGCTGTTTCCTGAACCAGGTGACTGTTGTTCAGATACTGTAGGGGGCTGTTTCCTGAACCAGGTGACTGTTGTTCAGATACTGGAGGGGGCTGTTGTTCAGATACTGTAGGGGGCTGTTTCCTGAACCAGGTGACTGTTGTTCAGATACTGTAGGGGGCTGTTGTTCAGATACTGGAGGGGGCTGTTTCCTGAACCAGGTGACTGTTGTTCAGATACTGTAGGGGGCTGTTTCCTGAACCAGGTGACTGTTGTTCAGATACTGTAGGGGGCTGTTGTTCAGATACTGGAGGGGGCTGTTTCCTGAACCAGGTGACTGTTGTTCAGATACCGGAGGGGGCTGTTTCCCGAACCAGGTGACTGTTGTTCAGATACCGGAGGGGGCTGTTTCCTGAACCAGGTGACTGTTGTTCAGATACTGGAGGGGGGCTGTTTCCTGAACCAGGTGACTGTTGTTCAGATACTGGAGGGGGCTGTTTCCCGAACCAGGTGACTGTTGTTCAGATACTGGAGGGGGCTGTTTCCTAACCAGGTGACTGTTGTTCAGATACTGGAGGGGGGCTGTTGTTCAGATACTGGAGGGGGCTGTTTCCTGAACCAGGTGAATGAGTTAACCAGGTTACTGTTGTTCAGATACTGTAGGGGGCTGTTGTTCAGATACCGGAGGGGGCTGTTTCCTGAACCAGGTTACTGTTGTTCAGATACTGTAGGGGGCTGTTTCCTGAACCAGGTTACTGTTGTTCAGATACTGTAGGGGGCTGTTGTTCAGATACCGGAGGGGGCTGTTTCCTGAACCAGGTGACTGTTGTTCAGATACTGTAGGGGGCTGTTTCCTGAACCAGGTTACTGTTGTTCAGATACTGTAGGGGGCTGTTGTTCAGATACTGGAGGGGGTTGTTGTTCAGATACTGGAGGGGGCTGTTGTTCAGATACTGGAGGGGGCTGTTTCCTGAACCAGGTGACTGTTGTTCAGATACTGTAGGGGGGCTGTTCAGATACTGTAGGGGGCTGTTGTTCAGACCAGGGGACTGTTGTTCAGATACTGTAGGGGGGCTGTTGTTCAGATACTGGAGGGGGCTGTTTCCTGAACCAGGTGACTGTTGTTCAGATACTGGAGGGGGCTGTTGTTCAGATACTGTAGGGGCTGTTGTTCAGATACTGTAGGGGGCTGTTGTTCAGATACTGGAGGGGGCTGTTTCCTGAACCAGGTGACTGTTGTTCAGATACTGGAGGGGGCTGTTGTTCAGATACTGTAGGGGACTGTTGTTCAGATACTGTAGGGGGCTGTTGTTCAGATACTGTAGGGGGCTGTTGTTCAGATACTGGAGGGGGCTGTTGTTCAGATACTGGAGGGGGGGGCTGTTGTTCAGATACTGGAGGGGGCTGTTGTTCAGATACTGGAGGGGGCTGTTGTTCAGATACTGGAGGGGGCTGTTTCCTGAACCAGGTGACTGTTGTTCAGATACTGTAGGGGGCTGTTGTTCAGATACTGTAGGGGGCTGTTTCCTGAACCAGGTGGCTGTTGTTCAGATACTGTAGGGGGCTGTTTCCTGAACCAGGTGACTGTTGTTCAGATACGGGAGGGGGCTGTTTCCCGAACCAGGATGAATGAGTTAACCAGGTGACTGTTGTTCAGATACTGGAGGGGGCTGTTTCCAGGATGAATGAGGGGTGACTGTTGTTCAGATACTGGAGGGGGCTGTTTCCTGAACCAGGATGAATGAGTTAACCAGGTGACTGTTGTTCAGATACTGGAGGGGGCTGTTTCCTGAACCAGGATGAATGAGTTAACCAGGTGACTGTTGTTCAGATACTGGAGGGGGCTGTTTCCTGAACCAGGTGGCTGTTGTTCAGATACTGTAGGGGGCTGTTTCCCGAACCAGGTGACTGTTGTTCAGATACTGGAGGGGGCTGTTTCCTGAACCAGGTTACTGTTGTTCAGATACTGGAGGGGGGGCTGTTTCCTGAACCAGGTTACTGTTGTTCAGATACTGGGGGGGCTGTTTCCTGAACCAGGTGACTGTTGTTCAGATACTGTAGGGGGCTGTTTCCTGAACCAGGTGGCTGTTGTTCAGATACTGTAGGGGGCTGTTTCCCGAACCAGGTGACTGTTGTTCAGATACTGGAGGGGGGCTGTTTCCCGAACCAGGTGACTGTTGTTCAGATACTGTAGGGGGCTGTTTCTGACTGTGTTCAGATACTGGAGGGGGCTGTTTCCTGAACCAGGTGACTGTTGTTCAGATACTGGAGGGGGGCTGTTTCCTGAACCAGGTGACTGTTGTTCAGATACTGTAGGGGGGCTGTTTCCTGAACCAGGATGAATGTTAACCAGTTACTGTTGTTCAGATACTGTAGGGGGCTGTTTCCCGAACCAGGATGAATTTAACCAGGTTACTGTTGTTCAGATACTGGAGGGGGCTGTTTCCTGAACCAGGATGAATGAGTTAACCAGACTGTTGTTCAGATACTGTAGGGGGCTGTTTCCTGGGTGACTGTTGTTCAGATACTGTAGGGGGCTGTTTCCTGAACCAGGTGACTGTTGTTCAGATACTGTAGGGGGGCTGTTTCCTGAACCAGGTGACTGTTGTTCAGATACTGTAGGGGGCTGTTTCCTGAACCAGGTGACTGTTGTTCAGATACTGTAGGGGGCTGTTTCCTGAACCAGGTGACTGTTGTTCAGATACTGGAGGGGGCTGTTTCCTGAACCAGGTGACTGTTGTTCAGATACTGTAGGGGGCTGTTTCCTGAACCAGGTGACTGTTGTTCAGATACTGTAGGGGGCTGTTGTTCAGATGTTTCCTGAACCAGGTGACTGTTGTTCAGATACTGGGGGGGCTGTTTCCCGAACCAGGTGACTGTTGTTCAGATACTGTTTCCTGAACCAGGTGACTGTTGTTCAGATACTGGAGGGGGGGCTGTTTCCTGAACCAGGTGACTGTTGTTCAGATACTGGAGGGGGCTGTTTCCCGTGACTGTTGTTCAGATACTGGAGGGGGCTGTTTCCCGAACCAGGTGACTGTTGTTCAGATACTGGAGGGGGCTGTTGTTCAGATACTGGAGGGGGCTGTTTCCTGAACCAGGATGAATGAGTTAACCAGGTTACTGTTGTTCAGATACTGTAGGGGGCTGTTGTTCAGATACCGGAGGGGGCTGTTTCCTGAACCAGGTTACTGTTGTTCAGATACTGTAGGGGGCTGTTTCCTGAACCAGGTTACTGTTGTTCAGATACTGTAGGGGGCTGTTGTTCAGATACCGGAGGGGGCTGTTTCCTGAACCAGGTGACTGTTGTTCAGATACTGTAGGGGGCTGTTTCCTGAACCAGGTTACTGTTGTTCAGATACTGTAGGGGGCTGTTGTTCAGATACTGGAGGGGGTTGTTGTTCAGATACTGGAGGGGGCTGTTGTTCAGATACTGGAGGGGGCTGTTTCCTGAACCAGGTGACTGTTGTTCAGATACTGTAGGGGGGGGCTGTTGTTCAGATACTGTAGGGGGCTGTTGTTCAGATACTGTAGGGGGGCTGTTGTTCAGATACTGTAGGGGGCTGTTGTTCAGATACTGGAGGGGGGCTGTTTCCTGAACCAGGTGACTGTTGTTCAGATACTGGAGGGGGCTGTTGTTCAGATACTGTAGGGGGCTGTTGTTCAGATACTGTAGGGGGCTGTTGTTCAGATACTGGAGGGGGGCTGTTTCCTGAACCAGGTGACTGTTGTTCAGATACTGGAGGGGGCTGTTGTTCAGATACTGTAGGGGGCTGTTGTTCAGATACTGTAGGGGGCTGTTGTTCAGATACTGTAGGGGGCTGTTGTTCAGATACTGGAGGGGGCTGTTGTTCAGATACTGGAGGGGGCTGTTGTTCAGATACTGGAGGGGGCTGTTGTTCAGATGGACTGTTGTTCAGATACTGGAGGGGGCTGTTTCCTGAACCAGGTGACTGTTGTTCAGATACTGTAGGGGGCTGTTGTTCAGATACTGTAGGGGGCTGTTTCCTGAACCAGGTGGCTGTTGTTCAGATACTGTAGGGGGGCTGTTTCCTGAACCAGGTGACTGTTGTTCAGATACGGGAGGGGGGGCTGTTTCCCGAACCAGGATGAATGAGTTAACCAGGTGACTGTTGTTCAGATACTGGAGGGGGGCTGTTTCCCGAACCAGGATGAATGAGTTAACCAGGTGACTGTTGTTCAGATACTGGAGGGGGCTGTTTCCTGAACCAGGATGAATGAGTTAACCAGGTGACTGTTGTTCAGATACTGGAGGGGGCTGTTTCCTGAACCAGGATGAATGAGTTACCAGGTGACTGTTGTTCAGATACTGGAGGGGGCTGTTTCCTGAACCAGGTGGCTGTTGTTCAGATACTGTAGGGGGCTGTTTCCCGAACCAGGTGACTGTTGTTCAGATACTGGAGGGGGCTGTTTCCTGAACCAGGTTACTGTTGTTCAGATACTGGAGGGGGGCTGTTTCCTGAACCAGGTTACTGTTGTTCAGATACTGTAGGGGGCTGTTTCCTGAACCAGGTGACTGTTGTTCAGATACTGTAGGGGGCTGTTTCCTGAACCAGGTGGCTGTTGTTCAGATACTGTAGGGGGCTGTTTCCTGAACCAGGTGACTGTTGTTCAGATACTGTAGGGGCTGTTTCCTGAACCAGGATGAATGAGTTAACCAGGTTACTGTTGTTCAGATACTGTAGGGGGCTGTTTCCCAACCAGGATGAATGAGTTAACTTACTGTTGTTCAGATACTGGAGGGGGCTGTTTCCTGAACCAGGATGAATGTTGTTAACCAGATACTGTTGTTCAGGGGGGGGCTGTTTCCTGTGACTGTTGTTCAGATACTGTAGGGGGCTGTTTCCTGAACCAGGTGACTGTTGTTCAGATACTGTAGGGGGCTGTTTCCTGAACCAGGTGACTGTTGTTCAGATACTGTAGGGGGGCTGTTTCCTGAACCAGGTGACTGTTGTTCAGATACTGTAGGGGGCTGTTTCCTGAACCAGGTGACTGTTGTTCAGATACTGGAGGGGGCTGTTGTTCAGATACTGGGGGGCTGTTTCCTGAACCAGGTGACTGTTGTTCAGATACTGTAGGGGGGCTGTTTCCTGAACCAGGTGACTGGTTCAGACTGTTGTTCAGATACTGGAGGGGGCTGTTTCCTGAACCAGGTGACTGTTGTTCAGATACTGGAGGGGGCTGTTTCCTGAACCAGGTGACTGTTGTTCAGATACTGAGGGGGCTGTTTCCTGAACCAGGTGACTGTTGTTCAGATACTGGAGGGCTGTTTCCTGAACCAGGTGACTGTTGTTCAGATACTGGAGGGGGCTGTTTCCCGAACCAGGTGACTGTTGTTCAGATACTGGAGGGGGCTGTTTCCCGTTGACTGTTGTTCAGATACTGGAGGGGGCTGTTGTTCAGATACTGGAGGGGGCTGTTTCCTGAACCAGGTGACTGTTGTTCAGATACTGTAGGGGGCTGTTGTTCAGATGGAGGGGGCTGTTTCCTGAACCAGGTTACTGTTGTTCAGATACTGGAGGGGGCTGTTTCCTGAACCAGGTTACTGTTGTTCAGATACTGTTGTTCAGGGGGGGGCTGTTTCCTGAACCAGGTGACTGTTGTTCAGATACTGGGGGGCTGTTTCCTGAACCAGGTTACTGTTGTTCAGATACTGTAGGGGGCTGTTGTTCAGATACTGGAGGGGGGCTGTTGTTCAGATACTGGAGGGGGCTGTTGTTCAGATACTGGAGGGGGCTGTTTCCTGAACCAGGTGACTGTTGTTCAGATACTGTAGGGGGCTGTTGTTCAGATACTGGAGGGGGCTGTTGTTCAGATACTGGAGGGGGCTGTTGTTCAGATACTGTAGGGGGGCTGTTGTTCAGATACTGGAGACTGTTTCCTGAACCAGGTGACTGTTGTTCAGATACTGGAGGGGCTGTTTTCAGATACTGAACCAGGTGACTGTTGTTCAGATACTGGAGGGGGCTGTTTCCCTGATGACTGTTGTTCAGATACTGGAGGGGGCTGTTGTTCAGATACTGTAGGGGGCTGTTTTCAGATACTGAACCAGGGGGCTGTTGTTCAGATACTGTAGGGGGCTGTTTTCAGAACCAGGTGGCTGTTGTTCAGATACTGGAGGGGCTGTTGTTCAGATACTGGAGGGCTGTTGTTCAGATACTGGAGGGGGCTGTTGTTCAGATACTGGAGGGGGCTGTTTCCTGAACCAGGTGACTGTTGTTCAGATACTGTGGGGGCTGTTGTTCAGATACTGGAGGGTGGCTGTTGTTCAGATACTGTAGGGGGCTGTTTCCTAACCAGGTGACTGTTGTTCAGATACTGGAGGGGGCTGTTTCCTGAAACCAGGTGACTGTTGTTCAGATACTGGAGGGGGCTGTTTTCCAGGATGAATGAGTTAACCAGGTGACTGTTGTTCAGATACTGGAGGGGGCTGTTTCCTGAACCAGGATGAATGAGTTAACCAGGTGACTGTTGTTCAGATACTGGAGGGGGCTGTTTCCTGAACCAGGTGACTGTTGTTCAGATACTGGAGGGGGCTGTTTCCTGAACCAGGTGGCTGTTGTTCAGATACTGTAGGGGGGCTGTTTCCTGAACCAGGTGACTGTTGTTCAGATACTGGAGGGGCTGTTTCCTGAACCAGGTTACTGTTGTTCAGATACTGGAGGGGGGCTGTTTCCTGAACCAGGTTACTGTTGTTCAGATACTGTAGGGGGGCTGTTTCCTGAACCAGGTGACTGTTGTTCAGATACTGTAGGGGGGCTGTTTCCTGAACCAGGTGGCTGTTGTTCAGATACTGTAGGGGGGCTGTTTCCCGTTCCAGGTTACTGTTGTTCAGATACTGTAGGGGGCTGTTGTTCAGATACTGGAGGGGGCTGTTGTTCAGATACTGGAGGGGTGGCTGTTGTTCAGATACTGGAGGGGGCTGTTGTTCACTGTTGTTCAGATACTGGAGGGGGCTGTTTCCTGAACCAGGTGACTGTTGTTCAGATACTGATACTGGAGGGGGGCTGTTTCCTGAACCAGGTGACTGTTGTTCAGATACTGTAGGGGGCTGTTTCCCGAACCAGGTGACTGTTGTTCAGATACTGTAGGGGGCTGTTTCCCGAACCAGGTGACTGTTGTTCAGATACTGGAGGGGGCTGTTTCCTGAACCAGGTTACTGTTGTTCAGATACTGGAGGGGGGCTGTTTCCTGAACCAGGTTACTGTTGTTCAGATACTGGAGGGGGCTGTTTCCCGAACCAGGTGACTGTTGTTCAGATACTGTAGGGGGCTGTTTCCTGAACCAGGTGACTGTTGTTCAGATACTGGAGGGGGCTGTTTCCTGAACCAGGTGACTGTTGTTCAGATACTGGAGGGGGGCTGTTTCCCGAACCAGGTGACTGTTGTTCAGATACTGGAGGGGGCTGTTGTTCAGATACTGGAGGGGGCTGTTTCTTACTGTTGTTCAGATACTGTAGGGGGCTGTTCAGATACTGGAGGGGGCTGTTTCCTGAACCAGGTTACTGTTGTTCAGATACTGTAGGGGGCTGTTTCCTGAACCAGGTTACTGTTGTTCAGATACTGTAGGGGGCTGTTGTTCAGAACCAGGGGACTGTTTCCTTCAGACTGTTGTTCAGATACTGGGGGGCTGTTTCCTGAACCAGGTGACTGTTGTTCAGATACTGTAGGGGGCTGTTTTCAGAACCAGGTTGTTCACTTGTTCAGATACTGGAGGGGGGCTGTTTCCTGAACCAGGTGACTGTTGTTCAGATACTGTTGTTGTTCAGATACTGTAGGGGGCTGTTGTTCAGATACTGGAGGGGGGCTGTTTTCAGAACCAGGTGACTGTTGTTCAGATACTGGAGGGGGGCTGTTTCCTGAACCAGGTGACTGTTGTTCAGATACTGGAGGGGGGCTGTTGTTAACCAGGTGACTGTTGTTCAGATACTGGAGGGGGCTGTTTCCTGAACCAGGTGACTGACTGTTGTTCAGATACTGGAGGGGGCTGTTTCCTGAACCAGGTGGCTGTTGTTCAGATACTGTAGGGGGGCTGTTTCCCGAACCAGGTGACTGTTGTTCAGATACTGGAGGGGCTGTTTCCTGAACCAGGTTACTGTTGTTCAGATACTGGGGGGGCTGTTTCCTGAACCAGGTTACTGTTGTTCAGATACTGTAGGGGGCTGTTTCAGAACCAGGTGACTGTTGTTCAGATACTGTAGGGGGCTGTTTCCTGAACCAGGTTACTGTTGTTCAGATACTGTAGGGGGCTGTTGTTCAGATACTGGAGGGGGCTGTTGTTCAGATACTGGAGGGGTGGCTGTTGTTCAGGGAGGGGCTGTTGTTCAGATACTGTTGGGGGCTGTTGTTCAGATACTGGAGGGGGCTGTTTCCTGAACCAGGTGACTGTTGTTCAGATACTGTAGGGGGCTGTTGTTCAGATACTGGAGGGGGCTGTTTCCTGAACCAGGTGACTGTTGTTCAGATACTGTAGGGGGCTGTTTCCCGAACCAGGTGACTGTTGTTCAGATACTGTAGGGGGGCTGTTTCCCGAACCAGGTGACTGTTGTTCAGATACTGGAGGGGGCTGTTTCCTGAACCAGGTTACTGTTGTTCAGATACTGGAGGGGGCTGTTTCCTGAACCAGGTTACTGTTGTTCAGATACTGGAGGGGGCTGTTTCCTGAACCAGGTGACTGTTGTTCAGATACTGTAGGGGGGCTGTTTCCTGAACCAGGTGACTGTTGTTCAGATACTGGAGGGCTGTTTCCCGAACCAGGTGACTGTTGTTCAGATACTGGAGGGGGCTGTTTCCCGAACCAGGTGACTGTTGTTCAGATACTGGAGGGGGGCTTTGTTCAGATACTGGAGGGGGCTGTTTCCTGAACCAGGATGAATGAGTTAACCAGGTTACTGTTGTTCAGATACTGTAGGGGACTGTTGTTCAGATACTGGAGGGGGCTGTTTCCTGAACCAGGTTACTGTTGTTCAGATACTGTAGGGGGGCTGTTTCCTGAACCAGGTTACTGTTGTTCAGATACTGTAGGGGGGCTGTTTCCTGAACCAGGTGACTGTTGTTCAGATACTGTAGGGGGCTGTTTCCTGAACCAGGTTACTGTTGTTCAGATACTGTAGGGGGCTGTTGTTCAGATACTGGAGGGGGCTGTTGTTCAGATACTGGAGGGGGCTGTTGTTCAGATACTGGAGGGCTGTTTCCTGAACCAGGTGACTGTTGTTCAGATACTGTAGGGGGCTGTTGTTCAGATACTGTAGGGGGCTGTTGTTCAGATACTGGAGGGGGCTGTTGTTCAGATACTGTAGGGGCTGTTGTTCAGATACTGGAGGGGGCTGTTTCCTGAACCAGGTGACTGTTGTTCAGATACTGTAGGGGGCTGTTTCCTGAACCAGGATGAATGAGTTAACAGGTGACTGTTGTTCAGATACTGGAGGGGGCTGCTGTTGTTCAGATACTGTAGGGGGGCTGTTTCCAACCAGGTGACTGTTGTTCAGATACTGGAGGGGGGCTGTTTCCTGAACCAGGTGACTGTTGTTCAGATACTGGAGGGGCTGTTTCCTGAACCAGGTGACTGTTGTTCAGATACTGTAGGGGGCTGTTTCCTGAACCAGGTGCTGTTGTTCAGATACTGGAGGGGGCTGTTTCCTGTTACTGTTGTTCAGATACTGGAGGGGGCTGTTTCCTGTTCAGATACTGGAGGGGGCTGTTTCCTGAACCAGGTGACTGTTGTTCAGATACTGTAGGGGGCTGTTTCCTGAACCAGTTCAGATACTGGAGGGGGCTGTTTCAGATACTGGAGGGGGCTGTTGTTCAGATACTGGAGGGGGGCTGTTGTTCAGATACTGGAGGTGACTGTTGTTCAGATACTGGAGGGGGCTGTTTCCTGAACCAGGTGACTGTTGTTCAGATACTGGAGGGGCTGTTGTTCAGATACTGGAGGGTTTCCTGAACCAGGTGACTGTTGTTCAGATACTGGAGGGGGCTGTTGTTCAGATACCAGGTGACTGTTGTTCAGATACTGGAGGGGGCTGTTGTTCAGATACTGGAGGGGGTGACTGTTGTTCAGATACTGGAGGGGGCTGTTTCCTCCAGGACTGTGGGGGGCTGTTGTTCAGATACTGGAGGGGGCTGTTTCCTGAACCAGGTGACTGTTGTTCAGATACTGTAGGGGGGGGCTGTTTCCTGGGTGACTGTTGTTCAGATACGGGGTTCAGATACTGTTTCCTGAACCAGGTGACTGTTGTTCAGATACTGTAGGGGGCTGTTTCCCGAACCAGGTGACTGTTGTTCAGATACTGGAGGGGGCTGTTTCCTGAACCAGGTGACTGTTGTTCAGATACTGGAGGGGCTGTTTCCTGAACCAGGTTCTGTTGTTCAGATACTGGAGGGGGGCTGTTTCCTGAACCAGGTGACTGTTGTTCAGATACTGGAGGGGGCTGTTTTCAACCAGGTGACTGTTGTTCAGATACTGGGGGGCTGTTTCCTGAACCAGGTGACTGTTGTTCAGATACTGGAGGGGGCTGTTTCCTGAACCAGGTGACTGTTGTTCAGATACTGGAGGGGCTGTTGTTCAGATACTGGGGGGGCTGTTGTTCAGATACTGGAGGGGGCTGTTTCCTGAACCAGGTGACTGTTGTTCAGATACTGGAGGGGGCTGTTGTTCAGATACTGTAGGGGGCTGTTGTTCAGATACTGGAGGGGGCTGTTGTTCAGATTCTGTAGATGGTTCAGATACTGGAGGGGGGCTGTTGTTCAGATACTGGGGGGCTGTTGTTCAGATACTGGAGGGGGCTGTTGTTCAGATACTGGAGGGGGGCTGTTTCTGAACCAGGTGACTGTTGTTCAGATACTGGAGGGGGCTGTTGTTCAGATACTGGAGGGCTGTTGTTCAGATACTGTGGGGGCTGTTGTTCAGATACTGTAGGGGGCTGTTTCCTGAACCAGGTGGCTGTTGTTCAGATACTGTAGGGGGCTGTTTCCTTGACTGTTGTTCAGATACTGGAGGGGGCTGTTTCCCGTTCAGATGAATGAGTTAACCAGGTGACTGTTGTTCAGATACTGGAGGGGGCTGTTTCCCGAACCAGGATGAATGAGTTAACTGACTGTTGTTCAGATACTGGAGGGGCTGTTTCCTGAACCAGGATGAATGAGGGTGACTGTTGTTCAGATACTGGAGGGGGCTGTTTCCCGAACCAGGATGACCAGGTGACTGTTGTTCAGATACTGGAGGGGGCTGTTTCCTGAACCAGGTGACTGTTGTTCAGATACTGTAGGGGGCTGTTTCCCGAACCAGGTGACTGTTGTTCAGATACTGGAGGGGGGCTGTTTCCTGAACCAGGTTACTGTTGTTCAGATACTGGAGGGGGCTGTTTCCTGAACCAGGTTACTGTTGTTCAGATACTGTAGGGGGCTGTTTCCTGAACCAGGTGACTGTTGTTCAGATACTGTAGGGGGCTGTTTCCTGAACCAGGTGGCTGTTGTTCAGATACTGTAGGGGCTGTTTCCAGAACCAGGTTACTGTTGTTCAGATACTGGGGGGCTGTTGTTCAGATACTGGAGGGGCTGTTGTTCAGATACTGGAGGGGGGCTGTTGTTCAGATACTGGAGGGGGCTGTTGTTCAGATACTGTAGGGGCTGTTGTTCAGATACTGGAGGGGCTGTTTCCTGAACCAGGTGACTGTTGTTCAGATACTGTAGGGGGCTGTTGTTCAGATACTGGGGGGGCTGTTTCCTGAACCAGGTGACTGTTGTTCAGATACTGTAGGGGGGCTGTTTCCCGAACCAGGTGACTGTTGTTCAGATACTGTAGGGGGGCTGTTTCCCGAACCAGGTGACTGTTGTTCAGATACTGTAGGGGGGCTGTTTCCTGAACCAGGTTACTGTTGTTCAGATACTGGAGGGGGCTGTTTCCTGAACCAGGTTACTGTTGTTCAGATACTGTAGGGGGGCTGTTTCCTGAACCAGGTGACTGTTGTTCAGATACTGTAGGGGGCTGTTTCCTGAACCAGGTGACTGTTGTTCAGATACTGTAGGGGGCTGTTTCCCGAACCAGGTGACTGTTGTTCAGATACTGTAGGGGGCTGTTTCCTGAACCAGGTGACTGTTGTTCAGATACTGGAGGGGGCTGTTTCCTGAACCAGGTGACTGTTGTTCAGATACTGGAGGGGGCTGTTTCCCGAACCAGGTGACTGTTGTTCAGATACTGGAGGGGGCTGTTTCCTGAACCAGGTTACTGTTGTTCAGATACTGGAGGGGGGGCTGTTTCCTGACCCAGGTTACTGTTGTTCAGATACTGTAGGGGGCTGTTTCCTGAACCAGGTGACTGTTGTTCAGATACTGTAGGGGGCTGTTTCCTGAACCAGGTTACTGTTGTTCAGATACTGGAGGGGGCTGTTTCCTGAACCAGGTTACTGTTGTTCAGATACTGTAGGGGGCTGTTGTTCAGATACTGGAGGGGGGCTGTTTCCTGAACCAGGTTACTGTTGTTCAGATACTGTAGGGGGCTGTTGTTCAGATACTGGAGGGGGCTGTTGTTCAGATACTGTAGGGGGCTGTTGTTCAGATACTGTAGGGGGGCTGTTTCCTGAACCAGGTGACTGTTGTTCAGATACTGTAGGGGGCTGTTGTTCAGATACTGGAGGGGGCTGTTTCCTGAACCAGGTGACTGTTGTTCAGATACTGACTGTTGTTCAGATACTGGAGGGGGCTGTTTCCTGAACCAGGTGACTGTTGTTCAGATACTGGGGGGCTGTTTCCTGAACCAGGTGACTGTTGTTCAGATACTGGAGGGGGCTGTTGTTCAGATACTGGAGGGGGCTGTTGTTCAGATACTGGAGGGGGCTGTTGTTCAGATACTGTAGGGGGCTGTTTCCTGAACCAGGTGACTGTTGTTCAGATACTGGAGGGGGCTGTTTCCTGAACCAGGTGACTGTTGTTCAGATACTGGAGGGGGCTGTTGTTCAGATACTGTAGGGGGCTGTTGTTCAGATACTGGAGGGGGCTGTTGTTCAGATACTGGAGGGGGAATGTTGTTCAGATACTGTAGGGGGCTGTTTCCTCCAGATGAATGAGTTAGGTGACTGTTGTTCAGATACTGTAGGGGGCTGTTTCCTGAACCAGGTGACTGTTGTTCAGATACTGTAGGGGGCTGTTTCCCGAACCAGGTGACTGTTGTTCAGATACTGTAGGGGGCTGTTTCCTGAACCAGGTGACTGTTGTTCAGATACTGGAGGGGGCTGTTTCCTGAACCAGGTGACTGTTGTTCAGATACTGGAGGGGGCTGTTTCCTGAACCAGGTGACTGTTGTTTAGATACTGGAGGGGGCTGTTTCCTGAACCAGGTTACTGTTGTTCAGATACTGGAGGGGGGCTGTTTCCTGACCCAGGTGACTGTTGTTCAGATACTGTAGGGGGGCTGTTTCCTGAACCAGGTTACTGTTGTTCAGATACTGGAGGGGGCTGTTTCCTGAACCAGGTTACTGTTGTTCAGATACTGTAGGGGGCTGTTGTTCAGATACTGGAGGGGGCTGTTTCCTGAACCAGGTTACTGTTGTTCAGATACTGTAGGGGGCTGTTGTTCAGATACTGGAGGGGGCTGTTGTTCAGATACTGGAGGGGGCTGTTTCCTGAACCAGGTGACTGTTGTTCAGATACTGTAGGGGGCTGTTGTTCAGATACTGGAGGGGGGCTGTTTCCTGAACCAGGTGACTGTTGTTCAGATACTGTAGGGGGGCTGTTTCCCGAACCAGGTGACTGTTGTTCAGATACTGTAGGGGGGCTGTTTCCCGAACCAGGTGACTGTTGTTCAGATACTGGAGGGGGGCTGTTTCCTGAACCAGGTTACTGTTGTTCAGATACTGGGGGGCTGTTTCCTGAACCAGGTTACTGTTGTTCAGATACTGTAGGGGGCTGTTTCCAGAACCAGGTGACTGTTGTTCAGATACTGTAGGGGGCTGTTTCCCGAACCAGGTGACTGTTGTTCAGATACTGTAGGGGGCTGTTCCTGAACCAGGTGACTGTTGTTCAGATACTGGAGGGGGGCTGTTTCCCGAACCAGGTGACTGTTGTTCAGATACTGGAGGGGGCTGTTTCCCGAACCAGGTGACTGTTGTTCAGATACTGGAGGGGGGCTGTTTCCTGAACCAGGTTACTGTTGTTCAGATACTGGAGGGGGCTGTTTCCTGAACCAGGTTACTGTTGTTCAGATACTGTAGGGGGCTGTTTCCTGAACCAGGTGACTGTTGTTCAGATACTGTAGGGGGCTGTTTCCTGAACCAGGTTACTGTTGTTCAGATACTGGAGGGGGCTGTTTCCTGAACCAGGTTACTGTTGTTCAGATACTGTAGGGGGCTGTTGTTCAGATACTGGAGGGGGCTGTTTCCTGAACCAGGTTACTGTTGTTCAGATACTGTAGGGGGCTGTTGTTCAGATACTGGAGGGGGGCTGTTGTTCAGATACTGTAGGGGGCTGTTGTTCAGATACTGTAGGGGGGCTGTTTCCTGAACCAGGTGACTGTTGTTCAGATACTGTAGGGGGCTGTTGTTCAGATACTGGAGGGGGCTGTTTCCTGAACCAGGTGACTGTTGTTCAGATACTGTAGGGGGCTGTTGTTCAGATACTGGAGGGGGCTGTTTCCTGAACCAGGTGACTGTTGTTCAGATACTGTAGGGGGCTGTTTCCTGAACCAGGTGACTGTTGTTCAGATACTGGAGGGGGCTGTTGTTCAGATACTGGAGGGGGCTGTTGTTCAGATACTGTAGGGGGCTGTTTCCTGAACCAGGTGACTGTTGTTCAGATACTGGAGGGGGGCTGTTGTTCAGATACTGGAGGGGGCTGTTGTTCAGATACTGGAGGGGGGCTGTTGTTCAGATACTGTAGGGGGCTGTTTCCTGAACCAGGTGACTGTTGTTCAGATACTGGAGGGGGCTGTTTCCTAACCAGGTGACTGTTGTTCAGATACTGGAGGGGGCTGTTGTTCAGATACTGTAGGGGGGCTGTTGTTCAGATACTGGAGGGGGCTGTTGTTCAGATACTGGAGGGGGAATGTTGTTCACATACTGTAGGGGGCTGTTTCCTGAACCAGGATGAATGAGTTAACCAGGTGACTGTTGTTCAGATACTGTAGGGGGCTGTTTCCCGAACCAGGTGACTGTTGTTCAGATACTGTAGGGGGCTGTTTCCTGAACCAGGTGACTGTTGTTCAGATACTGGAGGGGGCTGTTTCCTGAACCAGGTGACTGTTGTTCAGATACTGGAGGGGGCTGTTTCCCGAACCAGGTGACTGTTGTTTAGATACTGGAGGGGGCTGTTTCCTGAACCAGGTTACTGTTGTTCAGATACTGGAGGGGGCTGTTTCTGACCCAGGTTACTGTTGTTCAGATACTGTAGGGGGCTGTTTCCTGAACCAGGTGACTGTTGTTCAGATACTGTAGGGGGCTGTTTCCTGAACCAGGTGACTGTTGTTCAGATACTGGAGGGGGGCTGTTTCCTGAACCAGGTTACTGTTGTTCAGATACTGTAGGGGGCTGTTGTTCAGATACTGGAGGGGGCTGTTTCCTGAACCAGGTTACTGTTGTTCAGATACTGTAGGGGGCTGTTGTTCAGATACTGGAGGGGGCTGTTGTTCAGATACTGGAGGGCTGTTGTTCAGATACTGGAGGGGGGCTGTTTCCTGAACCAGGTGACTGTTGTTCAGATACTGTAGGGGGCTGTTGTTCAGATACTGGAGGGGGGCTGTTTCCTGAACCAGGTGACTGTTGTTCAGATACTGGAGGGGGCTGTTTCCCGAACCAGGTGACTGTTGTTCAGATACTGTAGGGGGCTGTTTCCTGAACCAGGTGACTGTTGTTCAGATACTGGAGGGGGCTGTTTCCTGAACCAGGTTACTGTTGTTCAGATACTGTAGGGGGCTGTTTCCTGAACCAGGTGACTGTTGTTCAGATACTGTAGGGGGCTGTTTCCCGAACCAGGTGACTGTTGTTCAGATACTGTAGGGGGCTGTTTCCTGAACCAGGTGACTGTTGTTCAGATACTGGAGGGGGCTGTTTCCCGAACCAGGTGACTGTTGTTCAGATACTGGAGGGGGCTGTTTCCCGAACCAGGTGACTGTTGTTCAGATACTGGAGGGGGGCTGTTTCCTGAACCAGGTTACTGTTGTTCAGATACTGGAGGGGGCTGTTTCCTGACCCAGGTTACTGTTGTTCAGATACTGTAGGGGGCTGTTTCCTGAACCAGGTGACTGTTGTTCAGATACTGTAGGGGGCTGTTTCCTGAACCAGGTTACTGTTGTTCAGATACTGGGGGGCTGTTTCCTGAACCAGGTTACTGTTGTTCAGATACTGGAGGGGGCTGTTTCCTGAACCAGGTTACTGTTGTTCAGATACTGGGGGGCTGTTGTTCAGATACTGGAGTTACTGTTGTTCAGATACTGTAGGGGGGCTGTTGTTCAGATACTGGGGGCTGTTTCCTGAACCAGGTGACTGTTGTTCAGATACTGTAGGGGGCTGTTGTTCAGATACTGGAGGGGGGCTGTTTCCTGAACCAGGTGACTGTTGTTCAGATACTGTAGGGGGCTGTTGTTCAGATACTGGAGGGGGCTGTTTCCTGAACCAGGTGACTGTTGTTCAGATACTGTAGGGGGCTGTTTCCTGAACCAGGTGACTGTTGTTCAGATACTGGAGGGGGGCTGTTGTTCAGATACTGGAGGGGGCTGTTGTTCAGATACTGGAGGGGGTTGTTCAGATACTGGAGGGGGCTGTTGTTCAGATACTGGAGGGGGGCTGTTTCCTGAACCAGGTTACTGTTGTTCAGATACTGTAGGGGGCTGTTGTTCAGATACTGGAGGGGGCTGTTGTTCAGATACTGGAGGGGGGCTGTTGTTCAGATACTGGAGGGGGCTGTTTCCTGAACCAGGTGACTGTTGTTCAGATACTGTAGGGGGCTGTTGTTCAGATACTGGAGGGGGCTGTTTCCTGAACCAGGTGACTGTTGTTCAGATACTGTAGGGGGGCTGTTTCCTGAACCAGGTGACTGTACTGTAGGGGGCTGTTTCCCTGGATGACTGTTGTTCAGATACTGGAGGGGGCTGTTTCCTGAACCAGGTGACTGTTGTTCAGATACTGTAGGGGGCTGTTTCCTGAACCAGGTGACTGTTGTTCAGATACTGTAGGGGGGCTGTTTCCCGACCAGGTGACTGTTGTTCAGATACTGGAGGGGGCTGGTTCCTGAACCAGGTGACTGTTGTTCAGATACTGGAGGGGCTGTTTCCTGAACCAGGTGACTGTTGTTCAGATACTGGAGGGGGCTGTTTCCCGAACCAGGTGACTGTTGTTCAGATACTGGAGGGGGCTGTTTCTGAACCAGGTTACTGTTGTTCAGATACTGGAGGGGGGCTGTTTCCTGAACCAGGTTACTGTTGTTCAGATACTGTAGGGGGGCTGTTTCCTGAACCAGGTGACTGTTGTTCAGATACTGTAGGGGGCTGTTTCCTGAACCAGGTTACTGTTGTTCAGATACTGGAGGGGGCTGTTGTCCTCCAGGTTACTGTTGTTCAGATACTGGAGGGGGCTGTTTCCTGAACCAGGTTACTGTTGTTCAGATACTGTAGGGGGCTGTTGTTCAGATACTGGAGGGGGCTGTTGTTCAGATACTGGGGGGCTGTTGTTCAGATACTGTAGGGGGCTGTTTCCTGAACCAGGTGACTGTTGTTCAGATACTGTAGGGGGCTGTTGTTCAGATACTGGAGGGGGCTGTTTCCTGAACCAGGTGACTGTTGTTCAGATACTGTAGGGGGCTGTTGTTCAGATACTGGAGGGGGCTGTTTCCTGAACCAGGTGACTGTTGTTCAGATACTGTAGGGGGCTGTTTCCTGAACCAGGTGACTGTTGTTCAGATACTGGAGGGGGGGCTGTTTTCTGAACCAGGTGACTGTTGTTCAGATACTGTAGGGGGGCTGTTTCCTGAACCAGGTGACTGTTGTTCAGATACTGGAGGGGGGCTGTTGTTCAGATACTGGAGGGGGCTGTTGTTCAGATACTGTAGGGGGCTGTTGTTCAGATACTGTAGGGGGGCTGTTTCCTGAACCAGGTGACTGTTGTTCAGATACTGGAGGGGCTGTTTCCCGAACCAGGTGACTGTTGTTCAGATACTGGAGGGGGCTGTTGTTCAGATACTGTAGGGGGCTGTTGTTCAGATACTGGAGGGGGGCTGTTGTTCAGATACTGGAGGGGGAATGTTGTACACATACTGTAGGGGGGCTGTTTCCTGAACCAGGATGAATGAGTTAACCAGGTGACTGTTGTTCAGATACTGTAGGGGGGCTGTTTCCTGAACCAGGTGACTGTTGTTCAGATACTGTAGGGGGGCTGTTTCCCGAACCAGGTGACTGTTGTTCAGATACTGTAGGGGGCTGTTTCCTGAACCAGGTGACTGTTGTTCAGATACTGGAGGGGGCTGTTTCCTGAACCAGGTGACTGTTGTTCAGATACTGGAGGGGGCTGTTTCCCAACCAGGTGACTGTTGTTTAGATACTGGGGGGGCTGTTTCCTGAACCAGGTTACTGTTGTTCAGATACTGGAGGGGGGCTGTTTCCTGACCCAGGTTACTGTTGTTCAGATACTGTAGGGGGCTGTTTCCTGAACCAGGTGACTGTTGTTCAGATACTGTAGGGGGCTGTTTCCTGAACCAGGTTACTGTTGTTCAGATACTGGAGGGGGCTGTTTCCTGAACCAGGTTACTGTTGTTCAGATACTGTAGGGGGCTGTTGTTCAGATACTGTAGGGGGGCTGTTTCCTGAACCAGGTTACTGTTGTTCAGATACTGTAGGGGGCTGTTGTTCAGATACTGGAGGGGGCTGTTGTTCAGATACTGTAGGGGGCTGTTGTTCAGATACTGGAGGGGGCTGTTTCCTGAACCAGGTGACTGTTGTTCAGATACTGTAGGGGGGCTGTTGTTCAGATACTGGAGGGGGCTGTTTCCTGAACCAGGTGACTGTTGTTCAGATACTGGAGGGGGCTGTTGTCAGATACTGGAACCAGGTGACTGTTGTTCAGATACTGTAGGGGGCTGTTTCCTGAACCAGGTGACTGTTGTTCAGATACTGGAGGGGGCTGTTGTTCAGATACTGGAGGGGGCTGTTGTTCAGATACTGTAGGGGGGCTGTTTCCTGAACCAGGTGACTGTTGTTCAGATACTGGAGGGGGGCTGTTGTTCAGATACTGGAGGGGGCTGTTGTTCAGATACTGGAGGGGGCTGTTGTTCAGATACTGTAGGGGGGGCTGTTTCCTGAACCAGGTGACTGTTGTTCAGATACTGGAGGGGGCTGTTTCCCGAACCAGGTGACTGTTGTTCAGATACTGGAGGGGGGCTGTTGTTCAGATACTGTAGGGGGCTGTTGTTCAGATACTGGAGGGGGCTGTTGTTCAGATACTGGAGGGGGAATGTTGTTCAGATACTGTAGGGGGCTGTTTCCTGAACCAGGATGAATGAGTTAACCAGGTGACTGTTGTTCAGATACTGTAGGGGACTGTTGTTCAGATACTGTTTCCCGAACCAGGATGAACCAGGTGACTGTTGTTCAGATACTGTAGGGGGCTGTTTCCCGAACCAGGATGAACCAGGTGACTGTTGTTCAGATACTGTAGGGGGCTGTTTCCTGAACCAGGTGACTGTTGTTCAGATACTGGAGGGGGGGCTGTTTTCAGATACTGGAGGGGGCTGTTGTTCACCAGGTGACTGTTGTTCAGATACTGGAGGGGGCTGTTTCCTGAACCAGGTGACTGTTGTTCAGATACTGGAGGGGGCTGTTTCCCGAACCAGGTGACTGTTGTTTAGATACTGGAGGGGGCTGTTTCCTGAACCAGGTTACTGTTGTTCAGATACTGGAGGGGGGGCTGTTTCCTGACCCAGGTTACTGTTGTTCAGATACTGTAGGGGGGCTGTTTCCTGAACCAGGTGACTGTTGTTCAGATACTGTGAACCAGGTTACTGTTGTTCAGATACTGGAGGGGGCTGTTTCCTGAACCAGGTTACTGTTGTTCAGATACTGTAGGGGGCTGTTGTTCAGATACTGGAGGGGGCTGTTTCCTGAACCAGGTTACTGTTGTTCAGAT
Source organism: Oncorhynchus nerka (assembly GCF_034236695.1). Lineage (NCBI taxonomy): Eukaryota > Metazoa > Chordata > Actinopteri > Salmoniformes > Salmonidae > Oncorhynchus > Oncorhynchus nerka. The sequence continues at coordinate 147,841 of NW_027040402.1, read as the reverse complement.
ACTGTAGGGGGCTGTTGTTCAGATACTGGAGGGGGCTGTTGTTCAGATACTGTAGGGGGCTGTTGTTCAGATACTGTAGGGGGCTGTTTCCTGAACCAGGTGACTGTTGTTCAGATACTGTAGGGGGCTGTTGTTCAGATACTGGAGGGGGCTGTTTCCTGAACCAGGTGACTGTTGTTCAGATACTGGAGGGGGCTGTTGTTCAGATACTGGAGGGGGCTGTTTCCTGAACCAGGTGACTGTTGTTCAGATACTGTAGGGGGCTGTTTCCTGAACCAGGTGACTGTTGTTCAGATACTGGAGGGGGCTGTTGTTCAGATACTGGAGGGGGGCTGTTGTTCAGATACTGTAGGGGGCTGTTTCCTGAACCAGGTGACTGTTGTTCAGATACTGGAGGGGGCTGTTGTTCAGATACTGGAGGGGGCTGTTGTTCAGATACTGGAGGGGGCTGTTGTTCAGATACTGTAGGGGGGGCTGTTTCCTGAACCAGGTGACTGTTGTTCAGATACTGGAGGGGGCTGTTTCCCGAACCAGGTGACTGTTGTTCAGATACTGGAGGGGGCTGTTGTTCAGATACTGTAGGGGGCTGTTGTTCAGATACTGGAGGGGGCTGTTGTTCAGATACTGGAGGGGGAATGTTGTTCAGATACTGTAGGGGGGGGCTGTTTCCTGAACCAGGATGAATGAGTTAACCAGGTGACTGTTGTTCAGATACTGGAGGGGGCTGTTTCCTGAACCAGGATGACCAGGTGACTTGTTCAGATACTGGAGGGGGCTGTTTCCCGAACCAGGATGAATGAGTTAACCAGGTGACTGTTGTTCAGATACTGGAGGGGGCTGTTTCCTGATGAATGAGTTAGGTGACTGTTGTTCAGATACTGGAGGGGGCTGTTTCCCGAACCAGGTGACTGTTGTTCAGATACTGGAGGGGGGCTGTTGTTCAGATACCAGGGGGCTGTTGTTCACTGTTGTTCAGATACTGGAGGGGGGGCTGTTTCCTGAACCAGGTGACTGTTGTTCAGATACTGTAGGGGGGCTGTTTTCAGATACTGGAGGGGACTGTTGTTCAGATACTGGAGGGGGCTGTTTCCTGAACCAGGTGACTGTTGTTCAGATACTGTAGGGGGCTGTTGTTCAGATACTGGAGGTGACTGTTGTTCAGATACTGTAGGGGGCTGTTGTTCAGATACTGGAGGGGGCTGTTGTTCAGATACTGGAGGGGGGCTGTTGTTCAGATACTGAGGTTACTGTTGTTCAGATACTGGAGGGGACTGTTGTTCAGATACTGTAAGGGGACTGTTGTTCAGATACTGGAGGGGGCTGTTTTCAGAACCAGGTGACTGTTGTTCAGATACTGTAGGGGGCTGTTTCCTGAACCAGGTGACTGTCAGATACTGGAGGGGGCTGTTGTTCAGAACCAGGTGGCTGTTGTTCAGATACTGTAGGGGGCTGTTTTCAGAACCAGGTGGCTGTTGTTCAGATACTGTAGGGGGTCTGTTGTTCAGATACTGGAGGGGGCTGTTGTTCAGATACTGGAGGGGGCTGTTGTTCAGATACTGGAGGGGGCTGTTTCCTGAACCAGGTGACTGTTGTTCAGATACTGTAGGGGGCTGTTGTTCAGATACTGGAGGGTGACTGTTGTTCAGATACTGTAGGGGGGCTGTTGTTCAGATACTGGAGGGGGCTGTTGTTCAGATACTGTAGGGGGCTGTTTCCCGAACCAGGTGACTGTTGTTCAGATACTGGAGGGGGGGCTGTTTCCTGAACCAGGTGACTGTTGTTCAGATACTGAGGGGGCTGTTTCCTGAACCAGGTGACTGTTGTTCAGATACTGTAGGGGGCTGTTGTTCAGATACTGGAGGGGGGCTGTTTCCTGAACCAGGTGACTGTTGTTCAGATACTGGAGGGGGCTGTTGTTCAGATACTGTAGGTTGTTCAGATACTGTAGAGTCGCTTGGATACTGACTTAAATGGGGGGGCTGTTTCCTGAACCAGGTGACTGTTGTTCAGATACTGTAGGGGGGCTGTTTCCTGAACCAGGATGAATGAGTTAACCAGGTGACTGTTGTTCAGATACTGGAGGGGGGCTGTTTCCTGAACCAGGTGACTGTTGTTCAAATACTGTAGGGGGGCTGTTCCCCGAACCAGGTGACTGTTGTTCAGATACTGTAGGGGGCTGTTTCCTGAACCAGGTGACTGTTGTTCAGATACTGGAGGGGGCTGTTTCCCCGAACCAGGTGACTGTTGTTCAGATACTGGAGGGGGCTGTTTCCAAACTGGAGGTGACTGTTGTTCAGATACTGGAGGGGGCTGTTTCCCGAACCAGGTGACTGTTGTTCAGATACCAGGTGGGGGCTGTTGTTCAGATACTGGAGGGGGCTGTTTCCTGAACCAGGTGGCTGTTGTTCAGATACTGGAGGGGGGCTGTTTCCCGAACCAGGTGACTGTTGTTCAGATACTGGAGGGGGGCTGTTTCCCGAACCAGGTGACTGTTGTTCAGATACTGGAGGGGGCTGTTGTTCAGATACTGTAGGGGGCTGTTGTTCAGATACTGTAGGGGGCTGTTGTTCAGATACTGGAGGGCTGTTTCCTGAACCAGGTGACTGTTGTTCAGATACTGGAGGGGGCTGTTTCCTGAACCAGGTGACTGTTGTTCAGATACTGTAGGGGGCTGTTGTTCAGATACTGGAGGGGGCTGTTTCCTGATCCAGGTGACTGTTGTTCAGATACTGGAGGGGGCTGTTTCCTGAACCAGGTGACTGTTGTTCAGATACTGGAGGGGGCTGTTTCCTGAACCAGGTGACTGTTGTTCAGATACTGGAGGGGGCTGTTGTTCAGATACTGTAGGGGGCTGTTGTTCAGATACTGTAGGGGGCTGTTTCCCGAACCAGGTGACTGTTGTTCAGATACTGTAGAGGGGCTGTTGTTCAGATACTGTAGGGGGCTGTTGTTCAGATACTGGAGGGGGCTGTTGTTCAGATACTGGAGGGGGCTGTTTCCAGAACCAGGTGACTGTTGTTCAGATACTGGAGGGGGCTGTTTCCTGAACCAGGTGACTGTTGTTCAGATACTGTAGGGGGGCTGTTGTTCAGATACTGGAGGGGGCTGTTGTTCAGATACTGGAGGGGGCTGTTGTTCAGATACTGGAGGGGGCTGTTGTTCAGATACTGGAGGGGGCTGTTGTTCAGATACTGGAGGGGGCTGTTGTTCAGATACTGGAGGGGGGCTGTTGTTCAGATACTGGAGGGGGCTGTTGTTCAGATACTGTAGGGGGCTGTTGTTCAGATACTGTAGGGGGCTGTTGTTCAGATACTGGAGGGGTCTGTTGTTCAGATACTGGAGGGGGCTGTTGTTCAGATACTGGAGGGGGCTGTTGTTCAGATACTGGAGGGGGCTGTTTCCCGAACCAGGTGACTGTTGTTCAGAAACTGTAGAGGGGGCTGTTGTTCAGATACTGTAGGGTGACTGTTGTTCAGATACTGTTGTTGTTCAGATACTGTAGGGGGGCTGTTGTTCAGATACTGTAGGGGGCTGTTTCCCAAACCAGGTGACTGTTGTTCAGATACTGGAGGGGGCTGTTTCCTGAACCAGGTGACTGTTGTTCAGATACTGTAGGGGGGCTGTTTCCTGAACCAGGTGACTGTTGTTCAGATACTGTAGGGGGCTGTTGTTCAGATACTGGAGGGGGCTGTTTCCTGAACCAGGTGACTGTTGTTCAGATACTGGAGGGGGCTGTTGTTCAGATACTGTAGGGGGCTGTTGTTCAGATACTGTAGAGTCGCTGTTGTAAGAGCGTCTGAAATACTGTAGGGGGGCTGTTTCCCGAACCAGGTGACTGTTGTTCAGATACTGTAGGGGGCTGTTGTTCAGATACTGGAGGGGGCTGTTTCCTGATCCAGGTGACTGTTGTTCAGATACTGGAGGGGGGCTGTTTCCTGAACCAGGTGACTGTTGTTCAGATACTGGAGGGGGCTGTTTCCTGAACCAGGTGACTGTTGTTCAGATACTGTAGGGGGGCTGTTGTTCAGATACTGCAGGGGGCTGTTGTTCAGATACTGTAGGGGGCTGTTTCCTGAACCAGGTGACTGTTGTTCAGATACTGTAGAGGGGCTGTTGTTCAGATACTGTAGGGGGCTGTTGTTCAGATACTGGAGGGGGGGCTGTTGTTCAGATACTGGAGGGGGCTGTTTCCTGAACCAGGTGACTGTTGTTCAGATACTGGAGGGGCTGTTTCCTGAACCAGGTGACTGTTGTTCAGATACTGGAGGGGGCTGTTGTTCAGATACTGGAGGGGGCTGTTGTTCAGATACTGGAGGGGGCTGTTGTTCAGATACTGGAGGGGGGGGTTTCTGTTGTTCAGATACTGTAGGGGGCTGTTGTTCAGATACTGGAGGGGGCTGTTGTTCAGATACTGGAGGGGGCTGTTGTTCAGATACTGGAGGGGGCTGTTGTTCAGATACTGTAGGGGGCTGTTGTTCAGATACTGGAGGGGGGCTGTTGTTCAGATACTGTAGGGGGTCTGTTGTTCAGATACTGGAGGGGGCTGTTGTTCAGATACTGGAGGGGGGCTGTTGTTCAGATACTGGAGGGGGCTGTTTCCTGAACCAGGTGACTGTTGTTCAGATACTGTAGGGGGCTGTTGTTCAGATACTGTAGGGTGACTGTTGTTCAGATACTGTAGGGGGCTGTTGTTCAGATACTGTAGGGGGGCTGTTGTTCAGATACTGTAGGGGGGCTGTTTCCCAAACCAGGTGACTGTTGTTCAGATACTGGAGGGGGGCTGTTTCCTGAACCAGGTGACTGTTGTTCAGATACTGTAGGGGGGCTGTTTCCTGAACCAGGTGACTGTTGTTCAGATACTGTAGGGGGGCTGTTGTTCAGATACTGGAGGGGGGCTGTTTCCTGAACCAGGTGACTGTTGTTCAGATACTGGAGGGGGCTGTTGTTCAGATACTGTAGGGGGCTGTTGTTCAGATACTGTAGAGTCGCTCTGGATAAGAGCGTCTGCTAAATGACTTAAATGTAAATGTAGAGGGGCTGTTTCCTGAACCAGGATGAATGAGTTAACCAGGTGACTGTTGTTCAGATACTGGAGGGGGCTGTTTCCTGAACCAGGTGACTGTTGTTCAGATACTGGAGGGGGCTGTTTCCCGAACCAGGTGACTGTTGTTCAGATACTGGAGGGGACTGTTGTTCAGATACTGTAGGGGGCTGTTGTTCAGATACTGTAGGGGGCTGTTGTTCAGATACTGGAGGGGGCTGTTTCCTGAACCAGGTGACTGTTGTTCAGATACTGGAGGGGGCTGTTTCCCGAACCAGGTGACTGTTGTTCAGATACTGTAGGGGGCTGTTGTTCAGATACTGGAGGGGGGCTGTTTCCTGATCCAGGTGACTGTTGTTCAGATACTGGAGGGGGCTGTTTCCTGAACCAGGTGACTGTTGTTCAGATACTGGAGGGGGCTGTTTCCTGAACCAGGTGACTGTTGTTCAGATACTGTAGGGGGCTGTTGTTCAGATACTGTAGGGGGCTGTTGTTCAGATACTGTAGGGGGCTGTTTCCCGAACCAGGTGACTGTTGTTCAGATACTGTAGGGGGCTGTTGTTCAGATACTGTAGGGGGCTGTTGTTCAGATACTGGAGGGGGCTGTTGTTCAGATACTGGGGGGGCTGTTTCCCGAACCAGGTGACTGTTGTTCAGATACTGGAGGGGGCTGTTTCCTGAACCAGGTGACTGTTGTTCAGATACTGTAGGGGGCTGTTGTTCAGATACTGGAGGGGGCTGTTGTTCAGATACTGGAGGGGGCTGTTGTTCAGATACTGGAGGGGGCTGTTGTTCAGATACTGTAGGGGGCTGTTGTTCAGATACTGGAGGGGGCTGTTGTTCAGATACTGGAGGGGGCTGTTGTTCAGATACTGGAGGGGGCTGTTGTTCAGATACTGTAGGGGGCTGTTGTTCAGATACTGTAGGGGGGCTGTTGTTCAGATACTGTAGGGGGTCTGTTGTTCAGATACTGGAGGGGGCTGTTGTTCAGATACTGGAGGGCTGTTGTTCAGATACTGGAGGGGGCTGTTTCCCGAACCAGGTGACTGTTGTTCAGAAACTGTAGAGGGGGCTGTTGTTCAGATACTGTAGGGTGACTGTTGTTCAGATACTGTAGGGGGCTGTTGTTCAGATACTGTAGGGGGCTGTTGTTCAGATACTGTAGGGGGCTGTTTCCCAAACCAGGTGACTGTTGTTCAGATACTGGAGGGGGCTGTTTCCTGAACCAGGTGACTGTTGTTCAGATACTGGAGGGGGCTGTTTCCTGAACCAGGTGACTGTTGTTCAGATACTGTAGGGGGGCTGTTGTTCAGATACTGGAGGGGGGCTGTTTCCTGAACCAGGTGACTGTTGTTCAGATACTGGAGGGGGGCTGTTGTTCAGATACTGTAGGGGGGCTGTTGTTCAGATACTGTAGAGTCGCTCTGGATAAGAGCGTCTGCTAAATGACTTAAATGTAAATGTAGAGGGGCTGTTTCCTGAACCAGGATGAATGAGTTAACCAGGTGACTGTTGTTCAGATACTGGAGGGGGGCTGTTTCCTGAACCAGGTGACTGTTGTTCAAATACTGTAGGGGGGCTGTTCCCCGAACCAGGTGACTGTTGTTCAGATACTGTAGGGGGGCTGTTTCCCGAACCAGGTGACTGTTGTTCAGATACTGGAGGGGGGCTGTTTCCCGAACCAGGTGACTGTTGTTCAGATACTGGAGGGGGCTGTTTCCCGAACCAGGTGACTGTTGTTCAGATACTGGAGGGGGCTGTTGTTCAGATACTGGAGGGGGCTGTTTCCTGAACCAGGTGGCTGTTGTTCAGATACTGGAGGGGGCTGTTTCCTGAACCAGGTGACTGTTGTTCAGATACTGGAGGGGGCTGTTTCCCGAACCAGGTGACTGTTGTTCAGATACTGGAGGGGGCTGTTGTTCAGATACTGTAGGGGGCTGTTGTTCAGATACTGTAGGGGGCTGTTGTTCAGATACTGGAGGGGGCTGTTTCCTGTGACTGTTGTTCAGATACTGGAGGGGGCTGTTTCCTGAACCAGGTGACTGTTGTTCAGATACTGTTGTTGTTCAGATACTGTAGGGGGCTGTTGTTCAGATACTGGTGGGGCTGTTGTTCAGATACTGTAGGGGGCTGTTGTCCCGAACCAGGTGACTGTTGTTCAGATACTGGAGGGCTGTTTCCTGAACCAGGGGGCTGTTGTTCAGATACTGTAGAGGGGCTGTTGTTCAGATACTGGAGGGGGCTGTTGTTCAGATACTGGAGGGGGCTGTTGTTCAGATACTGTAGGGGGCTGTTGTTCAGATACTGGAGGGGGGCTGTTGTTCAGATACTGGAGGGCTGTTGTTCAGATACTGGAGGGGGGCTGTTTCCTGAACCAGGTGACTGTTGTTCAGATACTGGAGGGGGGCTGTTTCCTGAACCAGGTGACTGTTATTCAGATACTGGAGGGGGGCTGTTTCCTGGACCAGGTGACTGTTATTCAGATACTGGAGGGGGGCTGTTTCCTGGACCAGGTGACTGTTATTCAGATACTGGAGGGGGGCTGTTTCCTGGACCAGGATGAATGAGTTAACCAGGTGACTGTTGTTCAGATACTGGAGGGGGGCTGTTTCCCGAACCAGGATGAATGAGTTAGCCAGGTGAGAGGGCCGAGTATAGCCCACAAAGATCTCCGCCACAACCCAAGGGGGGGCGCCAACCAAGACAGGAAGATCACATCAGTGACTCAACCCACTCAAGTGATGCACCCCTCCCAGGGACAGTATGAAAGAGCCCCAGTAAGCCAGTGACTCAGCCCCTGTAATAGGGTTAGAGGCAGAGAATCCCAGTGGAAAGAGGGGAACCGGCCAGGCAGAGACAGCAAGGGCGGTTCGTTGCTCCAGGGCCTTTCCGTTCACCTTCCCACTCCTGGGCCAGACTACACTCAATCATATGACCCACTGAAGAGATGAGTCTTCAGTAAAGACTTAAAGGTCGAGACCGAGTTTGCGTCTCTGACATGGGTAGGCAGACCATTCCATAAAAATGGAGCTCTATAGGAGAAAGCCCTGCCTCCAGCTGTTTGCTTAGAAATTCTAGGGACAATTATATACTCCTCTGAAAACTGGTCATCTCTGTAGACCCTGTCGCAAGACCCACTGGTTGATGCTTATTTATAAAACCCTCTGAGGCCTCACTCCCCCCTATCTGAGATATCTACTGCAGCCCTCATCCTCCACATACAACACCCGTTCTGCCAGTCACATTCTGTTAAAGGTCCCCAAAGCACACACATCCCTGGGTCACTACTCTTTTCAGTTCACTGCAGCTAGCGACTGGAACGACCTGCAACAAACACTCAAACTGGACAGTTTTATCATCTCCATCTCTTCATTCAGACTCAATCATGGACACTCTTATTGACAGTTGTGGCTGCTTTGTGGGATGTTTTGTTGTCTCTACCTTCTTGCCCTTTGTGCTGTTGTCTGTGCCCAATAATGTTTGTACCATGTTGTTGTCATGTTGTGTTGCTACCTTGTTGTTGTCACATTGCTACCATATTGTTGCTACCATGTTGCTGTCATGTTGTGTTGCTACCATGTTGTTGTCATGCTACCATGTTGTTGCTACCTTGTTGTTGTCACATTGCTACCATATTGTTGCTGTCATGTTGTTGCTACCATGTTGTTGTCATGCTACCATGTTGTTATGTTGTTGTCATGCTACCATGTTGTCATGCTGTGTTGCTACCATGTTGTTATGTTGTTGTCATGCTACCATGATGTCATGCTGTGTTGCTACCATGTTGTTATCATGCTACCATGTTGTCATGTTGTGTTGCTACCATGTTGTTGTTATCAAGTTGTGTTGCTACCACTCTGTCGTCATGTGTTGCTACCATGTTGTTGTCATGCTATCATGTTGTCATGCTGTGTTGCTACCATGTTGTTATCATGCTGTGTTACTACCATGTTATGTTGTTGTCATGCTACCATGGTGTCATGCTGTGTTGCTACCATGTTGTTATCATGCTACCATGTTGTCATGCTGTGTTGCTACCATGTTATGTTGTTGTCATGCTACCATGGTGTCATGCTGTGTTGCTACCATGTTGTTGTCATGCTACCATGTTGTCATGCTGTGTTGCTACCATGTTGTTGTCATGCTACCATGTTGTTATGTTGTTGTCATGCTACCATGTTGTCATGCTGTGTTGCTACCATGTTGTCATGCTGTGTTGCCATGCTGTGTTGCTACCATGTTGTTGTCATGCTACCATGTTGTTATGTTGTTGTCATGCTACCATGCTGTTGTCATGCTACCATGTTGTCATGCTGTGTTGCTACCATGTTGTTATCATGCTACCATGTTGTCATGCTGTGTTGCTACCATGTTGCCATGCTGTGTTGCTACCATGTTGTTATCATGCTACCAGGTTGTGTTGCTACCATGTTGTCATGCTGTGTTGCTACCATGTTGTCATGCTGTGTTGCTACCATGTTGTCATGCTGTGTTGCTACCATGTTGTTATCATGCTACCAGGTTGTGTTGCTACCATGTTGTCATGCTGTGTTGCTACCATGTTGTCATGCTGTGTTGCTACCATGTTGTCATGCTGTGTTGCTACCATGTTGTCATGCTGTGTTGCTACCATGTTGTTATCATGCTACCAGGTTGTGTTGCTACCATGTTGTCATGCTGTGTTGCTACCATGTTGTCATGCTGTGTTGCTACCATGTTGTTATCATGCTACCAGGTTGTGTTGCTACCATGTTGTCATGCTGTGTTGCTACCATGTTGTCATGCTGTGTTGCTACCATGCTGTGTTGTCATGCTGTGTTGCTACCATGTTGTCATGTTGTCTTAGGTCTCTCTTGCCGTGATGTGTGTTTTGTCCTATATTTATATTTAATTTATTTTAATTCCAGCCCCCGTAGGAGGTCTTTTGCCTTCTGGTAGGCCGTCATTGTAAATAATGATTTGTTTTTAACTGACTTGCCTAGTTAAATAAAGGTTAAATAAGAAAATGAAAGCCATCCTCTCTTGAGGAATGCTGCTTTTTATTTAGCTTTGTGACAGTATTAAAAAAAATATTCAGGATTGAATTTATTCTCAATTAAGTTGTAGGAATAGGATGATGGAGCAACAGTGAGGGCTCTTTGATACGGTACTGTCTTTCCAAGCTAGTCAGAAGACTTCCTGTTTGGTGGAGCAGCAGTGAGGGCTCTTTGATACGGTACTGTCTTTCCAAGCTAGTCAGAAGACTTCCTGTTTGGTGGAGCAGCAGTGAGGGCTCTTCAACACGGTACTGTCTCTTCCAAGCTAGTCAGAAGACTTCCTGTTTGGTGGAGCAGCAGTGAGGGCTCTTCAACACGGTACTGTCTCTCCAAGCTAGTCAGAAGACTTCCTGTTTGGTGGAGCAGCAGTGAGGGCTCTTCTGTACTGTACTGTCTCTCCAAGCTAGTCAGAAGACTTCCTGTTTGGTGGAGCAGCAGTGAGGGCTCTTCGATACGGTACTGTCTCTCCAAGCTAGTCAGAAGACTTCCTGTTTGGTGGAGCAGCAGTAAGGGCTCTTCGATACGGTACTGTCTCTCCAAGCTAGTCAGAAGACTTCCTGTTTGGTGGAGCAGCAGTGAGGGCTCTTCGATACGGTACTGTCTCTCCAAGCTAGTCAGAAGACTTCCTGTTTGGTGTAGCAGCAGTGAGGGCTCTTCAATACGGTACTGTCTCTCCAAGCTAGTCAGAAGACTTCCTGTTTGGTGGAGCAGCAGTGAGGGCTCTTCGATACGGTACTGTCTCTCCAAGCTAGTCAGAAGACTTCCTGTTTGGTGGAGCAGCAGTGAGGGCTCTTCGATACGGTACTGTCTCTCCAAGCTAGTCAGAAGACTTCCTGTTTGGTGGAGCAGCAGTGAGGGCTCTTCGATACGGTACTCTCTCCAAGCTGGTCAGATGACTTCCTGTTTGGTGTGGCGCCATTTCCGTTCCACTTTTCTGGAAGCTTCAGGGCTGGGGTATTTTCTTGTTGTCAGGGAGCTAGTTTATTGTGACGTATGTTTTGTTTTTAGCGGTGAGACTGCATTAGGGCTATTACGTTCAGATCCGCAGTTAGGTGTGGTTAACAGATTTCTGTACTCCGACGTCCTTGACGAGGCGGAGGGAGTCTGGAAGGGCATCTAGGAATCTTTGCGTTGTCTCTTGATAAAAAAAAAATCAGACACCAAAACACACTTTTTGGTCATTGTTTCTATTCAACGTTTAATACCCCTTTTTAATTTTAGAATACAAAGCCATTTACAGTCTTCTGGGTTTATAAATATTGTTCACAAGAAGAGTTCACCTCCAAAAAAGGTTACGACTGGATCCTACACAATACTATAGATAACCACTTAGCATCGGGCTAACCACTTAGCATCGGGCTAACCACTTAGCATCGGGCTAACCACTTAGCATCGGGCTAACCACTTAGCATCGGGCTAACCAAGCTAACAACAACAATATGTGGCAAACACACACACACACACACACTCTCTCTCTCTTTCTCATTGGAACAGGCCACAGTTGTACAGTATGTCAGAGGCAGATCGGAAGGTGAGGACATCGTCGTGGAAACGCTGCAGGTCCAACCTGGCCTGCTTGACGCCCCGCCCCCCTCGACCCTTATAGGTCATAGTCAGCAGCTTGGAGCTCAGGTAGTGGAGCCACAACACATTGGAGTGGGGCTGGTAGTCACCCCACTTGTTACTGTAGGAGAGAGAGAGACAGGTTAAAGACAGACAGACAGGTTAGAGACAGACAGACAGGTTACCACCCACACCCCCCAATAACCCCCCCACCCCAACGTACCCGTTCTCCTGTCTCATGAGTCTGTAGATGTCAAACTGCAGGTCTCCATGGTAACCCCCCCACCCCAACGTACCCGTTCTCCTGTCTCATGAGTCTGTAGACAAACTGCAGGTCTCCATGGTAACCCCCCACCCCAACGTACCCGTTCTCCTGTCTCATGAGTCTGTAGATGTCAAACTGCAGGTCTCCATGGTAACCCCCCCACCCCAACGTACCCGTTCTCCTGTCTCATGAGTCTGTAGATGTCAAACTGCAGGTCTCCATGGTAACCCCCTCACCCCAACGTACCCGTTCTCCTGTCTCATGAGTCTGTAGATGTCAAACTGCAGGTCTCCATGGTAACCCCCCACCCCAACGTACCCGTTCTCCTGTCTCATGAGTCTGTAGATGTCAAACTGCAGGTCTCCATGGTAACCCCCCCACCCCAACGTACCCGTTCTCCTGTCTCATGAGTCTGTAGATGTCAAACTGCAGGTCTCCATGGTAACCCCCACCCCAACGCACCCGTTCTCCTGTCTCATGAGTCTGTAGATGTCAAACTGCAGGTCTCCATGGTAACCCCCCACCCCAACGTACCCGTTCTCCTGTCTCATGAGTCTGTAGATGTCAAACTGCAGGTCTCCATGGTAACCCCCCACCCCAACGTACCCGTTCTCCTGTCTCATGAGTCTGTAGATGTCAAACTGCAGGTCTCCATGGTAACCCCCCACACCAACGTACCCGTCTCATGAGTCTGTAGATGTCAAACTCTCCATGGTAACCCCCACCCCAACGTACCCGTTCTCCTGTCTCATGAGTCTGTACATGTCAAACTGCAGGTCTCCATGGTAACCCCCCACCCCAACGTACCCGTTCTCCTGTCTCATGAGTCTGTAGATGTCAAACTGCAGGTCTCCATGGTAACCCCCCCACCCCAACGTACCCGTTCTCCTGTCTCATGAGTCTGTAGATGTCAAACTGCAGGTCTCCATGGTAACCCCCCACCCCAACGTACCCGTTCTCCTGTCTCATGAGTCTGTAGATGTCAAACTGCAGGTCTCCATGGTAACCCCCACCCCAAAGTACCCGTTCTCCTGTCTCATGAGTCTGTAGATGTCAAACTGCAGGTCTCCATGGTAACCCCACCCCAACGTACCCGTTCTCCTGTCTCATGAGTCTGTAGATGTCAAACTGCAGGTCTCCATGGTAACCCCCCACCCCAACGTACCCGTTCTCCTGTCTCATGAGTCTGTAGATGTCAAACTGCAGGTCTCCATGGTAACCCCCCACCAACGTACCAGTTCTCCTGTCTCATGAGTCTGTAGATGTCAAACTGCAGGTCTCCATGGTAACCCCCACCCCAACGTACCCTGTTCTCCTGTCTCATGAGTCTGTAGATGTCAAACTGCAGGTCTCCATGGTAACCCCCCACCCCAACGTCCCGTTCTCCTGTCTCATGAGTCTGTAGATGTCAAACTGCAGGTCTCCATGGTAACCCCCTCACCCCAACGCACCCGACAGAGAGACAGAGAGACAGAGTTAGACTCCTGTCTCATGAGTCTGTAGATGTCAAACTGCAGGTCTCCATGGTAACCCCCACCCCAACGTGGACTCTGCTTCTCTGTCTCATGAGTCTGTAGATGTCAAACTGCAGGTCTCCATGGTAACCCCCACCCCAACGACAGACAGACAGTTCTCCTGTCTCATGAGTCTGTAGATGTCAAACTGCAGGTCTCCATGGTAACCCCCACCCCAACGTACCCGGTGTCTCAGAGTCTGTAGATGTCAAACTGCAGGTCTCCATGGTAACAGACCCCACCCCAACGGTTACAGACAGGTCTCATGAGTCTGTAGATGTCAAACTGCAGGTCTCCATGGTAACCCCCACCCCAACGTACTAGACCGTTCTCCTGTCTCATGAGTCTGTAGATGTCAAACTGCAGGTCTCCATGGTAACCCCCACCCCAACGAGGAGGTTAGAGAGAGCATCCTGTCTCATGAGTCTGTAGATGTCAAACTGCAGGTCTCCATGGTAACCCCCCCCCAACGTACCCGTTCTCCTGTCTCATGAGTCTGTAGATGTCAAACTGCAGGTCTCCATGGTAACCCCCACCCCAACGGTGGTTCTCCTGTCTCATGAGTCTGTAGATGTCAAACTGCAGGTCTCCATGGTAACCCCCCACACCAACGTACCCGTTCTCCATGGTAACCCCCCATGGAGGATACTGTAGAGAACCACCCCAACGAGAGAGGAGAGAACCAGAGAGAATCAGATATACTGTAGAGAGAAACACCCAATACCCCAATCAGATATACTGTAGGGAACCAAACACCCAATCAGATATACTGTAGAAAGAAACACCCAATCAGATATACTGTAGAGAGAAAGAGAATCAGATATTCTCCTGGTCTCATGAGTCTGTACATGTCAAACTGCAGGTCTCCATGGTAACCCCCCACCCCAACATACCCCGTTCTCCTGTCTCATGAGTCTGTAGATGTCAAACTGCAGGTCTCCATGGTAACCCCCCACCCCAACGTACCCGTTCTCCTGTCTCATGAGTCTGTAGATGTCAAACTGCAGGTCTCCATGGTAACCCCCCACCCCAACGTACCCGTTCTCCTGTCTCATGAGTCTGTAGATGTCAAACTGCAGGTCTCCATGGTAACCCCACCCCAACGCATTGCGTTCTCCTGTCTCATGAGTCTGTAGATGTCAAACTGCAGGTCTCCATGGTAACCCCCACCCCAACGTACCCGTTCTCCTGTCTCATGAGTCTGTAGATGTCAAACTGCAGGTCTCCATGGTAACCCCCACACCAACGTAACGGTAACCCCCCACCCCAATGTACCCGTTCTCCTGTCTCATGAGTCTGTAGATGTCAAACTGCAGGTCTCCATGGTAACCCCCCACCCCAACATACCCGTTCTCCTGTCTCATGAGTCTGTAGATGTCAAACTGCAGGTCTCCATGGTAACCCCCCACCCCAACGTACCCGTTCTCCTGTCTCATGAGTCTGTAGATGTCAAACTGCAGGTCTCCATGGTAACCCCCACCCCAACGTACCCCGTTCTCCTGTCTCATGAGTCTGTAGATGTCAAACTGCAGGTCTCCATGGTAACCCCCCACCCCAACGTTCCCGTTCTCCTGTCTCATGAGTCTGTAGATGTCAAACTGCAGGTCTCCATGGTAACCCCCCACCCCAACGTACCCTGTTCTCCTGTCTCATGAGTCTGTAGATGTCAAACTGCAGGTCTCCATGGTAACCCCCACCCCAACGTACCCGTTCTCCTGTCTCATGAGTCTGTAGATGTCAAACTGCAGGTCTCCATGGTAACCCCCACCCCAACGTTCCCAGTTCTCCTGTCTCATGAGTCTGTAGATGTCAAACTGCAGGTCTCCATGGTAACCCCCCACCCCAACATTACCCGTTCTCCTGTCTCATGAGTCTGTAGATGTCAAACTGCAGGTCTCCATGGTAACCCCCACCCCAACGTACCCGTTCTCCTGTCTCATGAGTCTGTAGACCTGTCTCATGAGTCTGTAGATGTCAAACTGCAGGTCTCCATGGTAACCCCCACCCCAACGTCCACTGCCCAGTTCTCCTGTCTCATGAGTCTGTAGATGTCAAACTGCAGGTCTCCATGGTAACCCCCCACCCCAACGACCCGTTCTCCTGTCTCATGAGTCTGTAGATGTCAAACTGCAGGTCTCCATGGTAACCCCCCACCCCAACGTACCCGTTCTCCTGTCTCATGAG
>NW_027040402.1:122238-129738 GCF_034236695.1 Oncorhynchus nerka | reverse complement strand
CTGAGGACAGACAACAGGTTACTAACACACACAGTTAGGTGTCCTACCAGACAGACAGGTTAGACAGACAGACAGACACACAGTTAGGTGTTACCTGACAGACAGGTTAGACAGACAGACATGTTCTCCAGGTGTCCTTAGACAGACAGACAGGTTAGAGACAGACAGACATTACTTCTCCAGACGACAGACAGACAGGTTAGACAGACAGACAGACAGACAGACAGGTTAGACAGACAGACAGGTTAGACAGACAGACAGGTAGGTTAGACAGACAGACAGGTTAGACAGACAGGTTAGACAGACAGACAGACAGGTTAGACAGACAGACAGACAGACATGTTAGACAGACAGACAGACAGGTTAGACAGACAAACAGACAGGTTAGACAGACAGACAGACAGATTACTGACAGGTTACCTATCAGACAGACAGGTTAGACAGACAGGTTAGACAGACAGACAGGTTAGACAGACAGACAGACAGGTTAGACAGACAGGTTAGACAGACAGGTTAGACAGACAGACAGACAGGTTAGACAGACAGACAGGTTAGACAGACAGGTTAGACAGACAGACAGGTTAGACAGACAGGTTAGACAGACAGACAGGTTAGACAGACAGACAGACAGGTTCTCCTCTCCAGACAGACTGTTAGACAGACAGACAGACCAGGTTAGACAGACAGGTTAGACAGTCCACAGACCTGTGTTCAAAGCAGAGCTCCTGTTCAGCCACAGCCAGAGCAGCAGTCACCTGATGGAGGATACCTCTTAGCCACCATCACCTCACCAGCTGGAGAGGTCTCCTCAGAGAGGGGAGAGGAGAGGAGAGAGGAGAGGAGGAGAGAGTCCATTAGAGAGAGAGAGGAGGATGGGAGGAGAGAGGGAGGGGGAGAGAGGAGAGGGAGAGAGAGGGGGATTACTGGAGGAGGAGTCCAGAGAGAGAGAGAGGAGGATGGGAGGAGAGAGGGAGGGGGGGAGAGGAGAGGGAGAGAGAGGGGAGGGAGAGGAGGAGGAGAGATGGAGGAGGGGAGGGGAGAGGGAGGGGAGAGAGGGGAGGAGAGAGGAGGAGAGGAGGGGGAGGAGAGAGAGAGAGGGGAGGGAGAGGAGGAGGAGAGATGGAGGAGGGGAGAGGAGGAGAGATGGAGGGGAGAGGGAGGAGAGAGGAGGAGGAGAGAGGAGAGAGGAGGGGGAGGAGAGGGAGGGAGAAGAGAAAGGAGAGAGTGGACAGGACAGGGAGAGGAGATGAGGAGGGTCCAGAGGGGGGGTCTCCTCAGAAGAGGAAGGGAGGGGAGTTTCGGTATGTTCATAAACATATCACAAGACCAAACTCCCAATCAGATATACTGTAGAGAACCAAACACCCAATCAGATATACTGTAGAGAACCAAACACCCAATCAGATATACTGTAGAGAACCAAACACCCAATCAGATATACTGTAGAGAACCAAACACCCAATCAGATATACTGTAGAGAACCAAACACCCAATCAGATATACTGTAGAGAACCAAACACCCAATCAGATATACTGTAGAGAACCAAACAGAACCAGGTGTCCTCACCTGTCCATTACTGTTCTCCAGGTGTCCTCACCTGTTCTCCAGGTCTCCTCACCTGTCCATTACTGTTCTCCTCACCTGTCCATTACTGTTCTCCAGGTGTCCTCACCTGTCCATTACTGTTCTCCAGGTCTCCTCACCTGTCCATTACTGTTCTCCAGGTGTCCTCACCTGTCCATTACTGTTCTCCAGGTCTCCTCACCTGTCCATTACTGTTCTCCTCACCTGTCCATTACTGTTCTCCAGGTGTCCTCACCTGTCCATTACTGTTCTCCAGGTGCCCTCACCTGTCCATTACTGTTCTCCAAGTCTCCTCACCTGTCCATTACTGTTCTCCAGGTCTCCTCACCTGTCCATTACTGTTCTCCAGGTCTCCTCACCTGTCCTTTACTGTTCTCCAGGTCTCCTCACCTGTCCATTACTGTTCTCCAGGTCTCCCCACCTGTCCATTACTGTTCTCCTCACCTGTCCGTTACTGTTCTCCAGGTGTCCTCACCTGTTCTCCAGGTCTCCTCACCTGTCCATTACTGTTCTACTCACATGTCCATTACTGTTCTCCAGGTCTCCCCACCTGTCCATTACTGTTCTCCAGGTGTCCTCACCTGTCCATTACTGTTCTACTCACATGTCCATTACTGTTCTCCAAGTCTCCTCACCTGTCCATTACTGTTCTCCAGGTCTCCTCACCTGTCCATTACTGTTCTCCAGATCTCCTCACCTGTCCATTACTGTTCTCCAAGTCTCCTCACCTGTCCATTACTGTTCTCCAAGTCTCCTCACCTGTCCATTACTGTTCTCCAGGTCTCCTCACCTGTCCATTACTGTTCTCCAGGTGTCCTCACCTGTCCATGACTGTTCTCCAGGTCTCCTCACCTGTCCATTACTGTTCTCCAGGTCTCCTCACCTGTCCATTACTGTTCTCCAGGTCTCCTCACCTGTCCATTACTGTTCTCCAGGTCTCCTCACCTGTCCATTACTGTTCTCCAGGTCTCCTCACCTGTCCATTACTGTTCTCCAGGTGTCCTCACCTGTCCATTACTGTTCTCCTCACATGTCCATTACTGTTCTCCAAGTCTCCTCACCTGTCCATTACTGTTCTCCAGGTCTCCTCACCTGTCCATTACTGTTCTCCAGGTCTCCCCACCTGTCCATTACTGTTCTCCTCACCTGTCCATTACTGTTCTCCAGGTCTCCTCACCTGTCCATTACTGTTCTCCAGGTCTCCCCACCTGTCCATTACTGTTCTCCTCACCTGTCCATTACTGTTCTCCAGGTGTCCTCACCTGTCCATTACTGTTCTCCAGGTCTCCTCACCTGTCCATTACTGTTCTCCAGGTCTCCTCACCTGTCCATTACTGTTCTCCAGGTCTCCTCACCTGTCCATTACTGTTCTCCAAGTCTCCTCACCTGTCCATTACTGTTCTCCAGGTCTCCTCACCTGTCCATGACTGTTCTCCAGGTGTCCTCACCTGTCCATGACTGTTCTCCAGGTCTCCTCACCTGTCCATTACTGTTCTCCAGGTCTCCTCACCTGTCCATTACTGTTCTCCAGGTCTCCTCACCTGTCCATTACTGTTCTCCAGGTCTCCTCACCTGTCCATTACTGTTCTCCAAGTCTCCTCACCTGTCCATTACTGTTCTCCAGGTGTCCTCACCTGTCCATGACTGTTCTCCAGGTCTCCTCACCTGTCCATTACTGTTCTCCAGGTCTCCTCACCTGTCCATTACTGTTCTCCAGGTGTCCTCACCTGTCCATTACTGTTCTCCTCACATGTCCATTACTGTTCTCCAAGTCTCCTCACCTGTCCATTACTGTTCTCAAAGTCTCCTCACCTGTTCATTACTGTTCTCCAGGTGTCCTCACCTGTCCATTACTGTTCTCCAGGTGTCCTCACCTGTCCATTACTGTTCTGAAAGTCTCCTCACCTGTCCATTACTGTTCTCCAGGTCTCCTCACCTGTCCATTACTGTTCTCCAGGTCTCCTCACCTGTCCATTACTGTTCTCCAGGTCTCCTCACCTGTCCATTACTGTTCTCCAAGTCTCCTCACCTGTCCATTACTGTTCTCCAGGTCTCTGCCTCCAAACTCAAACTCCAGGATCAGAAACAGCTGCTCGTCATTGAAGAAATCTGAGAGAATTAAACAGACGGAGGCTAAAATTAGTCAATGAGGTTTATTCAGGAGAACGCTGGTCTGTTGTACAAAACCATTCATTTTTCTCCATACCTGGCTCCTTACTCCTTACATTCACACACAAACAGTAGGTATCCTACGCACACACTGTCCTGCTACCCAGCCCACAAAGATTAGGGAGTCTGTGAGAATCTCTCCTCCCTCAAGACAGGGAGACCCTGGGACGTACTCTCAGTGGCCCCCAGCCAAGGTTCGGTCACCTGAATCAGACTGTTTTAAGATACTATAATACAGATATATAGTTATACACTCTGACCAAAAACTACACTCACAGATGTATAATTCTACTGACTAAAACCACACACACATCATTAGAATAATCTCATGATTCTAATCACTTTCATCAGGATTCTAATCACTTTCATCAGGATTCTAATCACTTTCATCAGGATTCTAATCACTTTCATCATGATTCTAATCACTTTCATCATGATTCTAATCACTTTCATCAGGATTCTAATCACTTTCATCAGGATTCTAATCACTTTCATCAGGATTCTCATCACTTTCATCAGGATTCTAATCACTTTCATCAGGATTCTAATCAATTTCATCAGGATTCTAATCACTTTCATCATGATTCTAATCACTTTCATGATTCTAATCACTTTCATCAGGATTCTAATCACTTTCATCATGATTCTAATCACTTTCATCATGATTCTAATCACTTTCATCAGGATTCTAATCACTTTCATCAGGATTCTAATCACTTTCATCATGATTCTAATCACTTTCATCAGGATTCTAATCACTTTCATCAGGATTCTAATCAATTTCATCAGGATTCTAATTCTAATCAATTTCATCAGGATTCTAATCACTTTCATCAGGATTCTAATCACTTTCATCAGGATTCTAATCACTTTCATCATGATTCTAATCACTTTCATGATTCTAATCACTTTCATCATGATTCTAATCACTTTCATCAGGATTCTAATCACTTTCATCATGATTCTAATCACTTTCATCATGATTCTCATCACTTTCATCAGGATTCTAATCACTTTCATCAGGATTCTAATCACTTTCATCATGATTCTAATCACTTTCATCAGGATTCTAATCAATTTCATCATGATTCTAATCAATTTCATCGTGATTCTAATCACTTTCATCAGGATTCTAATCACTTTCATCATGATTCTAATCAATTTCATCATGATTTTAATCAATTTCATCGTGATTCTAATCACTTTCATCAGGATTCTCATCACTTTCATCAGGATTCTAATCACTTTCATCAGGATTCTAATCACTTTCATCAGGATTCTAATCACTTTCATCAGGATTCTAATCACTTTCATCAGGATTCTCATCACTTTCATGATTCTAATCACTTTCATCAGGATTCTAATCACTTTCATCAGGATTCTCATCACTTTCATCAGGATTCTAATCACTTTCATCAGGATTCTAATCAC
Organism: Oncorhynchus nerka; assembly: GCF_034236695.1. Taxonomy (NCBI): domain Eukaryota; kingdom Metazoa; phylum Chordata; class Actinopteri; order Salmoniformes; family Salmonidae; genus Oncorhynchus; species Oncorhynchus nerka. Next base: position 124,553 of record NW_027040402.1, on the reverse strand, counting down.
TTTCATCAGGATTCTAATCACTTTCATCAGGATTCTAATCACTTTCATCAGGATTCTCATCACTTTCATCAGGATTCTAATCACTTTCATCATGATTCTAATCACTTTCATCATGATTCTAATCACTTTCATGATTCTAATCACTTTCATCAGGATTCTAATCACTTTCATCAGGATTCTAATCACTTTCATCATGATTCTAATCAATTTCATCACGATTCTAATCAATTTCATCAGGATTCTAATCACTTTCATGATTCTAATCACTTTCATCATGATTCTAATCAATTTCATCACGATTCTAATCAATTTCATACAATCATATGGTTTCAGGGTGGAATACTTTCTCATGATTCATAATCACATTTCATCAGGATTAACACTTTTGTCACCCTGGATTTAATGTCACTTTCTCAGGGGTCATCATGATTCTCACCCTGGGGTATTTTCATCACCCTGGGGTATTCTAATCAATTTCATCAGTGACGTCAATCCTTTATTGTGAGGTCACCCTTTGTGATCACCCTGGGGTATTGTTCTCAGGTTCTAATCACTTTCATTGCATCGATTCTAATCACTTTCATCATGATTCTAATCACTTTCATCATGATTCTAATCACTTTCATCCCTGATTCTAATCGACTGTTCAATCGCCTCACCTGTCCATTACTGGGGTATTTCATCATGATTCTAATCACTTTCTCAGGGGTATTGGTGTCGACTTTCATCATGTATTCTAATCACTTTCACCCTGGGGGTATTCTAATCGACGTTCACCCTGGGGTATTGCGACGTTCATCATGGGGTATTCTAACTCTGGGGTATTTCATCACTCTGGGGTATTCTAATGTCACCCTTTCATGTCACCCTGGGGATTGTCATCTGGGTATTGTCATGTCACCCTGGGGTTTGTGATGTCACCCTGGGGTTCATCATGATGTCACCCTGGGGTATTGTGATGTCACCCTGGGGTATTGTTTGTAGATTAACCCAAAGTAAAGTAATAAATGAAAAGGGGTAGGGTCTCTAATCAAAGCTTTCAGCTCCCCTGCCTAAGGGGATCGGATAGAGCTAAGCTCCCAGACTGAAGGGGGGATCAGATGATTCTCAGCTCCCAGACTGAAGGGGATCAGATAGAACTAGCCAGCTCCCAGACTGAAGGGGATCAGATAGAGCTAGCCAGCTCCCAGACTGAAGGGGATCAGATAGAACTAGCCAGCTCCCAGACCGAAGGATGGATTCTAATCAGCTCCCAGACCGATCAGGGGATTCTCAGGATTCTATCACTTTCATCAGCTCCCAGACCAATTTCATCAGATGAGCTAATCAGCTTCCAGCCCAAGGATTCGGATAAGCAGCCAGCTCATCTGAAGGGGATTCTAACACTTTCAGACCGAAGGAGTTCTAAGCACTATTTCATCAGATTCTAATCAATTTCATCAGAGATTCTAATCAGCTCCCAGACCGAAGGGGATCGGATAGAGCTAGCCAGCTCCCAGACCGAAGGGGATTGGATAGAGCTAGCCAGCTCCCAGACCGAAGGGGATCAGATAGAGCTAGCCAGCTCCCAGACTGAAGGGGGTAAGATAGAGCTAGCCAGCTCCCAGACTGAAGGGGGTCAAGATAGAGCTAGCCAGCTCCCAGACTGAAGGGGATCGGATAGAGCTAGCCAGCTCCCAATCTGAAGGGGATCAGATAGAGCTAGCCAGCTCCCAGCCCGAAGGGGATCAGATAGAGCTAGCCAGCTCCCAGCCCGAAGGGGATCAGATAGAGCTAGCCAGCTCCCAGACTGAAGGGGGTCAGATAGAGCTAGCCAGCTCCCAGCCTGTATAGATATATATAATATATCTGAATACAATATATCTGAATACAATATGAATCTTGATCTGATGAAGACTCCGTTGACCATTTAGCCAATTTATTGAAACTAGCAAATGTTAGAAACTGTAAACATGTATCATTTATAAAACAGTTTGTTTGGGTTTTAGTCATTTTAAAATTACATTGAGAAAATAAATAGACGAAAAGAAAACTCTACTTTTACTGAAACTACCCGTTGGCCGGATGTTGGACATCCCCTGGGTTAAGAGGGAGACAGACAGGTGTACAGGTGTCTCTCTCTCACCTGGCTAGATGTTGGACACCCCCTGGGTTAAGAGGGAGACAGACAGGTGTACAGGTGTCTCTCTCTCTCACCTGGCTGGATGTTGGACACCCCCTGGGTTAAGAGAGAGACAGACAGGTGTACAGGGTTCTCTCTCTCACCTGGCTGGATGTTTGACACCCCCTGGGTTAAGAGAGAGAGAGACAGACAG
>NW_027040402.1:117238-119738 GCF_034236695.1 Oncorhynchus nerka | reverse complement strand
CAGATTCACAGTGTATTTTCTATATTAGCAGGTCTGGGTCTCAGATTCACAGTGTATTTTCTATATTAGCAGGTTAGGGTCTCAGATTCACAGTATATTTTCTATATTAGCAGGTCTGGGTCTCAGATTCACAGTGTATTTTCTATATTAGCAGGTTAGGGTCTCAGATTCACAGTGTATTTTCTATATTACCAGGTTAGGGTCTCAGATTCACAGTGTATTTTCTATATTAGCAGGTCTGGGTCTCAGATTCACAGTGTATTTTCTATATTAGCAGGTTAGGGTCTCAGATTCACAGTGTATTTTCTATATTAGCAGGTTAGGGTCTCAGATTCACAGTGTATTTTCTATATTAGCAGGTTAGGGTCAGGGTCTCAGATTCACAGTGTATTTTCTATATTAGCAGGTTAGGGTCTCAGATTCACAGTGTATTTTCTATATTAGCAGGTTAGGGTCTCAGATTCACAGTGTATTTTCTATATTAGCAGGTTAGGGTCAGGGTCTCAGATTCACAGTGTATTGTCTATATTAGCAGGTTAGGGTCAGGGTCTCAGATTCACAGTGTATTTTCTATATTAGCAGGTTAGGGTCTCAGATTCACAGTGTATTTTCTATATTACTAGGTTAGGGTCAGGGTCTCAGATTCACAGTGTATTTTCTATATTAGCAGGTTAGGGTCTCAGATTCAGTGTATTTTCTATATTAGCAGGTCTGGGTCTCAGATTCACAGTGTATTTTCTATATTAGCAGGTTAGGGTCTCAGATTCACAGTGTATTGTCTATATTAGCAGGTTAGGGTTAGGGTCTCAGATTCACAGTGTATTTTCTATATTAGCAGGTCTGGGTCTCAGATTCACAGTGTATTTTCTATATTAGCAGGTTAGGGTCTCAGATTCACAGTGTATTTTCTATATTAGCAGGTCTGGGTCTCAGATTCACAGTGTATTTTCTATATTAGCAGGTTAGGGTCTCAGATTCACAGTGTATTTTCTATATTAGCAGGTTAGGGTCTCAGATTCACAGTGTATTTTCTATATTAGCAGGTTAGGGTCTCAGATTCACAGTGTATTTTCTATATTAGCAGGTTAGGGTCTCAGATTCACAGTGTATTTTCTATATTAGCAGGTTAGGGTCTCAGATTCACAGTGTATTTTCTATATTAGCAGGTTAGGGTCAGGGATTCAGATTCTATATTAGTGTTAATTCTCAGATATATTAGCAGGTTAGGGTCTCAGATTCACAGTGTATTTTCTATATTACTAGGTTAGGGTCTCAGATTCAGTGTATTTTCTATATTAGCAGGTTAGGGTCTCAGATTCACAGTGTATTTTCTATATTACTAGGTTAGGGTCAGGGTCTCAGATTCACAGTGTATTTTCTATATTAGCAGGTTAGGGTCTCAGATTCAGTGTATTTTCTATATTAGCAGGTCTGGGTCTCAGATTCACAGTGTATTTTCTATATTAGCAGGTTAGGGTCTCAGATTCACAGTGTATTGTCTATATTAGCAGGTTAGGGTCTCAGATTCACAGTGTATTTTCTATATTAGCAGGTCTGGGTCTCAGATTCACAGTGTATTTTCTATATTAGCAGGTTAGGGTCTCAGATTCACAGTATATTTTCTATATTAGCAGGTCTGGGTCTCAGATTCACAGTGTATTTTCTATATTAGCAGGTTAGGGTCTCAGATTCACAGTGTATTTTCTATATTACCAGGTTAGGGTCTCAGATTCACAGTGTATTTTCTATATTAGCAGGTCTGGGTCTCAGATTCACAGTGTATTTTATATATTAGCAGGTTAGGGTCTCAGATTCACAGTGTATTTTCTATATTAGCAGGTTAGGGTCTCAGATTCACAGTGTATTTTATATATTAGCAGGTTAGGGTCTCAGATTCACAGTGTATTTTCTATATTAGCAGGTTAGGGTCTCAGATTCACAGTGTATTGTCTATATTAGCAGGTTAGGGTCAGGGTCTCAGATTCACAGTGTATTTTCTATATTAGCAGGTTAGGGTCTCAGATTCACAGTGTATTTTCTATATTACTAGGTTAGGGTCAGGGTCTCAGATTCACAGTGTATTTTCTATATTAGCAGGTTAGGGTCTCAGATTCAGTGTATTTTCTATATTAGCAGGTTAGGGTCTCAGATTCACAGTGTATTTTCTATATTAGCAGGTTAGGGTCTCAGATTCACAGTGTATTTTATATATTAGCAGGTTAGGGTCTCAGATTCACAGTGTATTTTCTATATTAGCAGGTTAGGGTCTCAGATTCACAGTGTATTGTCTATATTAGCAGGTTAGGGTTAGGGTCTCAGATTCACAGTGTATTTTCTATATTAGCAGGTCTAGGGTCTCAGATTCACAGTGTATTTTCTATATTAGCAGGTTAGGGTCTCAGATTCACAGTGTATTTTCTATATTAGATTCAGGTTATTTTCTATATTAGGGTTAGGTCTCAGATTCACAGTATATTTTCTATATTAGCAGGTCTGGGTC
>NW_027040402.1:97238-112238 GCF_034236695.1 Oncorhynchus nerka | reverse complement strand
GGTCACTCAGTCACAGAGACAGACAGACACACAGAGAGACAGAGAAACAGAGACAGACAGACACACAGAGAGACAGAGACAGACAGACACACAGAGAGACAGAGAAACAGAGACACAGAGAGAGACAGAGAAACAGAGACACAGAGAGACAGACAGACACACAGAGAGACAGACACAGAGAGAGTAAGAGAGAGACAAAGGCAGACAGAGAAACAGAGACAGGTACCTTTGGGGTCACTCACAGAGAGACAGAGACAGACACAGAGAGTCAGAGACAGACAGAGAAACAGAGAGAGACAGAGACAGGTAGCTTTGGAGTCACTCACAGAGAGAGAGAGACACACAGAGAGACGTACCTTTGGTCTTCCTGTGTAGGGAGAGGGCAGCTTTGAGGCGACTCCAGGTGTGAGTCTCAGGAGTGAGGTTGACCAGCAGAGAGGACAGGTGGAGTCTGTTACCACGAACTGGAGTCCCCAATACTATACTGTCTGATAGACTGGATACCTGGAAAATCATAATATAATACTGTCTGATAGACTGGGTACCTGGAACATTATAATACTGTCTGATAGACTGGATACCTGGAACATCATAATATAATACTGTCTGATAGACTGGATACCTGGAACATTATAATATAATACTGTCTGATAGACTGGATACCTGGAACATCATAATACTGTCTGATAGACTGGATACCTGGAACATTATAATATAATACTGTCTGATAGACTGGATACCTGGAACATTATAATATAATACTGTCTGATAGACTGGATACCTGGAACATTATAATACTGTCTGATAGACTGGATACCTGGAACATTATAATATGGAATAGACTGGATACCTGTTATAATATAATACTGTCTGATAGACTGGATACCTGGAACATTATAATATAATGGACTGTCTGATAGACTGGATACCTGGAACATTATAATATAATACTGATAGACTGGATACCTGGAACATTATAATATAATACTGTCTGATAGACTGGATACCTGGAACGTTATAATACTTATAATACTGTCTGATAGACTGGATACCTGGAACATTATAATATAATACTGTCTGATAGACTGGATACCTGGAACAATATAATATAATACTGTCTGATAGACTGGATACCTGGAACATTATAATATAATACTGTCTGATAGACTGGATACCTGGAACATTATAATGTAATACTGTCTGATAGACTGGATACCTGGAACATTATAATATAATACTGTCTGATAGACTGGATACCTGGAACATTATAATACTGTCTGATAGACTGGATACCTGGAACATCATAATACTGTCTGATAGACTGGATACCTGGAACACTATAATACTGTCTGATAGACTGGATACCTGGAACATCATAATACTGTCTGATAGACTGGATACCTGGAACATTATAATATAATACTGTCTGATAGACTGGATACCTGGAACATCATAATATAATGCTGTCTGATAGACTGGATACCTGGAACATTATAATACAATACTGTCTGATAGACTGGGTACCTGGAACATTATAATACTGTCTGATAGACTGGATACCTGGAACATTATAATATAACACTGTCTGATAGACTGGATACCTGGAACATTATAATACTGTCTGATAGACTGGATACCTGGAACATTATAATATAATACTGTCTGATAGACTGGATACCTGGAACATTATAATATAATACTGTCTGATAGACTGGATACCTGGAACATTATAATATAATACTGTCTGATAGACTGGATACCTGGAACATTATAATACTGTCTGATAGACTGGATACCTGGAACATTATAATACTGTCTGATAGACTGGATACCTGGAACATTATAATATAATACTGTCTGATAGACTGGATACCTGGAACATTATAATATAATACTGTCTGATAGACTGGATACCTGGAACAGCATAATACTGTCTGATAGCCTGGATACCTGGAACATTATAATATAATACTGTCTGATAGACTGGATACCTGGAACATTATAATACTGTCTGATAGACTGGATACCTGGAACATTATAATATAATACTGTCTGATAGACTGGATACGTGGAACATTATAATATAATACTGTCTGATAGACTGGATACCTGGAACATTATAATACTGTCTGATAGACTGGATACCTGGAACATTATAATATAATACTGTCTGATAGACTGGATAATACTGGAACATTATAATATAATACTGTCTGATAGACTGGATACCTGGAACATTATAATACTGTCTGATAGACTGGATACCTGGAACATTATAATATAATACTGTCTGATAGACTGGATACCTGGAACATTATAATACTGTCTGATAGACTGGATACCTGGAACATTATAATACTGTCTGATAGACTGGATACCTGGAACATTATAATACTGTCTGATAGACTGGATACCTGGAACATTATAATACTGTCTGATAGACTGGATACCTGGAACATTATAATATAATACTGTCTGATAGACTGGATACCTGGAACAGCATAATACTGTCTGATAGACTGGATACCTGGAACATTATAATATAATACTGTCTGATAGACTGGATACCTGGAACATTATAATACTGTCTGATAGACTGGATACCTGGAACATTATAATATAATACTGTCTGATAGACTGGATACGTGGAACATTATAATATAATACTGTCTGATAGACTGGATACCTGGAACATTATAATACTGTCTGATAGACTGGATACCTGGAACATTATAATACTGTCTGATAGACTGGATACCTGGAACATTATAATATAATACTGTCTGATAGACTGGATACCTGGAACATTATAATACTGTCTGATAGACTGGATACCTGGAACATTATAATATAATACTGTCTGATAGACTGGATACCTGGAACATTATAATATAATACTGTCTGATAGACTGGATACCTGGAACATTATAATACTGTCTGATAGACTGGATACCTGGAACATTATAATATAATACTGTCTGATAGACTGGATACCTGGAACATTATAATATAATACTGTCTGATAGACTGGATACCTGGAACATTATAATATAATACTGTCTGATAGACTGGATACCTGGAACATTATAATACTGTCTGATAGACTGGATACCTGGAACATTATAATACTGTCTGATAGACTGGATACCTGGAACATCATAATACTGTCTGATAGACTGGATACCTGGAACATTATAACATAATACTGTCTGATAGACTGGATACCTGGAACATTATAATATAATACTGTCTGATAGACTGGATACCTGGAACATTATAATATAATACTGTCTGATAGACTGGATACCTGGAACATTATAATACTGTCTGATAGACTGGATACCTGGAACATTATAATATAATACTGTCTGATAGACTGGATACCTGGAACATCATAATACTGTCTGATAGACTGGATACCTGGAACATCATAATACTGTCTGATAGACTGGATACCTGGAACACTATAATATAATACTGTCTGATAGACTGGATACCTGGAACATTATAATACTGTCTGATAGACTGGATACCTGGAACACTATAATATAATACTGTCTGATAGACTGGATACCTGGAACATTATAATATAATACTGTCTGATAGACTGGATACCTGGAACATTATAATATAATACTGTCTGATAGACTGGATACCTGGAACATTATAATATAATACTGTCTGATAGACTGGATACCTGGAACATTATAATACTGTCTGATAGACTGGATACTACCTACTGACCTTTTGGTGTGTGTGTGTGTGTGTGTGTGTATACCACCTACCCCGTGTGTGTGTTGAGCAGACAGCAGTTCAGTAATGCTGCAGTCCCCAGCTCGGCCAGGGGGAGGTGCTGCTCTGCTGTTGGGAGCCCCGTCTCTCCTTCCCCAGCGGCTCACACTCACACCGCTCACACACACCTTCCTACTGGTGGCGGGCCCATGCCGCTCTATAGGAGCTCCTCCCACCTTCCTACTGGTGGCGGGCCGCTCCCGAGACACGCTCCTCCCCTCTTTAGGAGCTCCTCCCACCTTCCTACTGGTGGCGGGCCTCTCCCGAGACACGCTCCTCCCCTCTTTAGGAGCTCCTCCCACCTTCCTACTGGTGGCGGGCCTCTCCCGAGACACGCTCCTCCCCTCTATAGGAGCTCCTCCCACCTTCCTACTGGTGGCGGGCCTCTCCCGAGACACGCTCCTCCCCTCTTTAGGAGCTCCTCCCACCTTCCTACTGGTGGCGGGCCGCTCCCGAGACACGCTCCTCCCCTCTTTAGGAGCTCCTCCCACCTTCCTACTGGTGGCGGGCCGCTCCCGAGACACGCTCCTCCCCTCTTTAGGAGCTCCTCCCACCTTCATACTGGTGGCGGGCCTCTCCCGGGACACGCTCCTCCCCTCTTTAGGAGCTCCTCCCACCTTCATACTGGTGGCGGGCCTCTCCCGGGACACGCTCCTCCCCTCTTTAGGAGCTCCTCCCACCTTCCTACTGTGGGGGTTTTCCTTGGGAACGTGGTCTTTAGGGACGAAACTGTCTTTGTCCCTGGGAACGTGGTCTTTAGGGACGAGACTGTCTTTGTCCCTGGGAACGTGGTCTTTAGGGACGAGACTGTCCCTGGGAACATGGTCTTTAGGGACGAGACTGTCCCTGGGAACGTGCTCTATAGGGACGAGACTGTCCCTGGGAACGTGCTCTATAGGGACGAGACTGTCCCTGGGAACGTGGTCTTTAGGGACGAGACTGTCCTTGGGAACGTGCTCTATAGGGACGAGACTGTCCCTGGGAACGTGGTCTTTAGGGACGAGACTGTCCCTGGGAACGTGGTCTATAGGGACGAGACTGTCTTTGTCCCTGGGAACGTGCTCTATAGGAACGAGACTGTCCTTGGGAACGTGGTCTTTAGGGACGAGACTGTCCTTGGGAACGTTCTCTGAGCGTTGAGTTACGGTCAGGCTGGGCTCTCTGTGGGGTCGGGTTACGGTCAGGCTGGTCTCTCTGTGGGGTCGGGTTACGGTCAGGCTGGTCTCTCTGTGGGGTCGGGTTACGGTCAGGCTGGTCTCTCTGTGGGGTCGGGTTACGGTCAGGCTGGTCTCTCTGTGGGGTCGAGTTACGGTCAGTCTGGTCTCTCTGTGTGGTCGAGTTACGGTCAGGCTGGTCTCTCTGTGGGGTCGGGTTTCGGTCAGCCTCTGCTTCACCCTGACCGGTTCCTCACTGGTCCGGCTGACAGACCCGATACGGCCCAGAGACTGACCGCTGTCGTTGACCGCACGGTCTACAGACTGCCCGTCATTCACTGACCCTGTGTGGTCTCTAGAGGGATCCCAGATATCCGAGTGGTCAATGGACTGCCCGTCAGTCACTGACCCTGTGCGGTCTCTAGAGGGATCCCAGATATCCGAGTGGTCTATAGACTGCCCGTCAGTCACTGACCCTGTGCGGTCTCTAGAGGGATCCCAGATATCAGAGTGGTCAATGGACTGCCCGTCAGTCACTGACCCTGTGCGGTCTCTAGAGGGATCCCAGATATCCGAGTGGTCTACAGACTGCCCTTCAGTCACTGACCCTGTGCAGTCTCTAGAGGGATCCCAGATATCCGAGTGGTCTACAGACTGCCCTTCAGTCACTGACCCTGTGTGGTCTCTAGAGGGATCCCAGATCTCCGAGTGGTCGATGGACTCACCCCTGGTCGCCGAGCGCACGTGGTCAACAGACCGTGTCTGGTCGACGCAGGGTGAACACGTGGTGTCGCCGTGCAGTTTGTGCACTCTCTCTAGCCGTACGACACAGCACCGTGTCAGACACCTCGCCTTCACGACCTCGGCCAGCCAATCCTGTCCCACCGTCGCCGACACAAAATGGCCGCCGTCCTCAGTTTCCTCCCCGGTCCCGTCCGGGTCAGTCTGCTCACAGGCAACCGCGGAGAACAGCTCCGGGCTCGGCTGCTCACCGACGCCATCTTGGATCGCCGAGCCTCCATTCCGGCTCCCGTCACTCCTCAGGCTGGTTGATCCACGGGGAGTCGCCTCTTCACGGTTTCCTACCTCCGGTTGTCCCGCCGCCTGGCCCAGGGACGACAGCTGGCGCAGCTCTGTGAGAGAGACGGGGTCCTCGGGAACATCGAGCTCCTCCTGGGTGGTGTTCAGAGAGATGATGTCACAGATGGGTGGACGGAGGAAGGAGGGAGGAGGAGGGAGGGAACATGAGCTGGGGGTGGAGGAGAAGAGAGGTTTCCTGTGGCAGGCGCGCTCGGGCGACTCGTTCAGAGAGATATCTCGCAGGAAACCTTCACTGTTGGTTACTCCGCTGTTACCCAGGTCGGCCAATGAGCTGTCAGCGTTGGCCAGGGCCCGCCCCTGTTTGGCACGGCGAGGGAAGGAACGCTGGACCCGTTCTTCTCTTCCACCCTGGACGAAGTCATCGGAGGAGTTGAAGCTGAGCTGAGCTAGAAGGACCTGAGAAGACAAGAGAGAGAGAGACAGAGACACAGAGAGAGAGAGACAGAGACACACACAGAGAGAGAGAGACAGAGACACAGAGAGAGACACAGACAGAGACACAGAGAGAGACAGACACAAACAGAGAGAGACAGAGACACAGAGAGAGAGACAGAGACACAGAGAGAGACAGACACAAACAGAGAGAGACAGAGACACAGAGAGAGAGACAGAGAGACAGAGAGAGAGAGACAGAGACACAGAGAGAGACAGACACAAACAGAGAGAGACAGACACAAACAGAGAGAGACAGACACACAGGGGTTAGGATCTCTCAGGGGACACGATGTAGCTCACAATTTATGACCAGAGCCACTGTGGAGAAGGGATGGATCAGACGAACGGGGCCTCGGGGGGAGTGACGGTAGGATGGAGAGGAGAGGGAGAATGGGGCCTCGGGGGAGTGACGGTAGGATGGAGAGGAGAGGGAGAACGGGGCCTCGGGGGGAGTGACGGTAGGATGGAGAGGAGAGGGAGAACGGGGCCTCGGGGGGAGTGACTGTAGGATGGAGAGGAGAGGGAGAACGGGGCCTCGGGGGAGTGACGGTAGGATGGAGAGGAGAGGGAGAACGGGGCCTCGGGGAGTGACGGTAGGATGGAGAGGAGAGGGAGAACGGGCCTCGGGGAGTGACGGTAGGATGGAGAGGAGAGGGAGAACGGGGCCTCGGGGAGTGACGGTAGGATGGAGAGGAGAGGGAGAACGGGGCCTCGGGGAGTGACGGTAGGATGGAGAGGAGAGGGAGAACGGGGCCTCGGGGAGTGACGGTAGGATGGAGAGGGAGAACGGGGCCTCGGGGGAGTGACGGTAGGATGGAGAGGGAGAACGGGGCCTCGGGGAGTGACGGTAGGATGGAGAGGAGAGGGAGAACGGGGCCTCGGGGAGTGACGGTAGGATGGAGAGGAGAGGGAGAACGGGCCTCGTGGGGAGTGACTGTAGGATGGAGAGGGAGAACGGGCCTCGGGGAGTGACGGTAGGATGGAGAGGGAGAACGGGGCCTCGGGGAGTGACGGTAGGATGGATCAGACGAACGGGGCCTCGGGGAGTGACGGTAGGATGGAGAGGAGAGGGAGAACGGGGCCTCGGGGGAGTGAGTGACGGTAGGATGGAGAGGAGAGGGAGAACGGGCCTCGGGGGAGTGACGGTAGGATGGAGAGGAGAGGGAGAACGGGCCTCGGGGAGTGACGGTAGGATGGAGAGGAGAGGGAGAACGGGCCTCGGGGAGGACGGTAGGGGATGGAGAGGAGAGGGAGAACGGGGCCTCGGGGGAGTGACGGTAGGATGGAGAGGGAGAACGGGGCCTCGGGGAGTGACGGTAGGATGGAGAGGGAGAACGGGGCCTCGGGGAGTGACGGTAGGATGGAGAGGAGAGGGAGAACGGGCCTCGGGGAGTGACGGTAGGATGGAGAGGAGAGGGAGAACGGGCCTCGGGGGAGTGACGGTAGGATGGAGAGGGAGAACGGGGCCTCGGGGGGAGTGACGGTAGGATGGAGAGGGGAGAACGGGCCTCGGGGAGTGACGGTAGGATGGAGAGGAGAGGGAGAACGGGCCTCGTGGGGAGTGACTGTAGGATGGAGAGGGAGAACGGGGCCTCGGGGAGTGACGGTAGGATGGAGAGGGAGAACGGGGCCTCGGGGAGTGACGGTAGGATGGAGAGGGAGAACGGGGCCTGGGGGAGTGACGGTAGGATGGAGAGGGAGAACGGGCCTCGGGGGGAGTGACGGTAGGATGAGAGGAGAACGGGGCCTCGGGGGAGTGACGGTAGGATGGAGAGGGAGAACGGGGCCTCGGGGAGAGTGGCGGTAGGATGGAGAGGGAGAACGGGCCTCGGGGGAGTGGACGGTAGGATGGAGAGGGGGAACGGGGCCTCGGGGGAGTGACGGTAGGATGGAGAGGAGAGGGAGAACGGGGAGCCTGGGGGAGTGACGGTAGGATGGAGAGGAGAGGGAGAACGGGGCCTCGGGGGAGAGTGACGGTAGGATGGAGCGGATCGGGAGAACGGGGCCTCGGGGAGTGACGGTAGGATGGAGAGGGAGAACGGGGCCTCGGGGAGTGACGGTAGGATGGAGAGGGAGAACGGGGCCTCGGGGGAGTGACGGTAGGATGGAGAGGGAGAACGGGGCCTCGGGGGAGTGACGGTAGGATGGAGCGGATCGGGAGAACGGGCCTCGGGGGAGGACGGTAGGATGGAGAGGGAGAACGGGGCCTCGGGGGAGTGACGGTAGGATGGAGAGGGAGAACGGGGCCTCGGGGGAGGACGGACGGAAGGATTGAGAGGGAGAACGGGGCCTCGGGGGAGTGACGGTAGGATGGAGAGGGAGAACGGGGCCTCGGGGGGAGTGACGGTAGGATGGAGAGGGAGAACGGGCCTCGGGGGAGTGACGGTAGGATGGAGAGGGAGAACGGGGCCTCGGGGGAGTGACGGTAGGATGGAGAGGGAGAACGGGCCTCGGGGGGGAGTGACGGTAGGATGGAGAGGGAGAACGGGCCTCGGGGAGTGACGGTAGGATGGAGAGGGGAGAACGGGGCCTCGGGGAGTGACGGTAGGATGGAGAGGGAGAACGGGGCCTCGGGGAGTGACGGTAGGATGGTGTGGGAGAACGGGGCCTCGGGGGAGTGGACGGTAGGATGGAGAGGGGAGAACGGGCCTCGGGAGGAGTGACGGTAGGATGGAGCGGGAGAACGGGGCCTCGGGGGAGGACGGTAGGATGGAGAGGAGAGGGAGAACGGGCCTCGGGGGAGTGACGGTAGGATGGAGAGGAGAGGGAGAACGGGCCTCGGGGGAGTGATGGTAGGATGGAGAAGAGAGGGAGAACGGGGCCTCTGGGGGAGTGACGGTGGAGGATGGAGAGGAGAGGGAGAACGGGCCTCGGGGAGTGACGGTAGGATGGAGCGGGAGAACGGGGCCTCAGGGGAGTGACTGTAGGATGGAGAGGGAGAACGGGGCCTCGGGGGAGTGACGGGGGGGAGGATGGAGAGGGAGAACGGGGCCTCGGGGGAGTGACTGTAGGATGGAGAGGGAGAACGGGCCCTCGGGGGAGTGACGGTAGGATGGAGAGGGAGAACGGGGCCTCGGGGAGTGATGGTAAGATGGAGCAAATCGGGAGAACGGGCCTCGGGGGAGTGACGGTAGGATGGAGCGGGAGAACGGGGCCTCGGGGGAGTGACGGGTAGGATGGAGCAGATCGGGAGAACGGGCGTCGGGGAGAGTGACGGTAGGATGGAGAGGGAGAACGGGCCTCGGGGAGTGATGGTAGGATGGAGCGGAGAGGGAGAACGGGGCCTCGGGGAGTGACGGTAGGATGGAGAGGGAGAACGGGGCCTCGGGGAGTGACGGTAGGATGGAGCGGAGAGGGAGAACGGGCCTCGGGGAGTGACGGAGGATGGAGAGGGAGAACGGGGCCTCGGGGGAGTGACGGTAGGATGGAGAGGGAGAACGGGCCTCTGGGGGAGAGACGGTAGGATGGAGAGGGAGAACGGGCCTCTGGGGGAGTGACTGTAGGATGGAGAGGGAGAACGGGGCCTCGGGGGGAGTGACTGTAGGATGGAGAGGGAGAACGGGGCCTCGGGAGTGACTGTAGGATGGAGTGGATTGGAACGGGGCCTCGGGGGATTGACTGTAGGATGGAGAGGGAGAACGGGCCTCGGGGGAGTGATGGTAGGATGGAGAGGGAGAACGGGGCCTCGGGGGGAGTGACGGTAGGATGGAGCAGATCGGGAGAACGGGGCCTCGGGGGGAGTGAGGTAGGATGGAGCAGATCGGGAGAACGGGCCTCGGGGGAGGACGGTAGGATGGATCAGACGAACGGGGCCTCGGGGGGAGTGACGGTAGGATGGAGAGGAGAGGGAGAACGGGGCCTCGGGGGGAGTGACGGTAGGATGGAGAGGAGAGGGAGAACGGGGCCTCGGGGGGAGTGACTGTAGGATGGAGTGGATTGGAACGGGGCCTTACACTGAGTTTCCTCTTGGGGGCTTTGCGTTTTGCGGTTGTTGCTCCCCTACGATGAGTCACACACTTCCCTGGAGCCAAAACTGGAGACGGACTGAGAGAGAAGGGGGAGAGAAAGAGAGAGAGTGAATATTGAAACCTGACTGATCAGCCTAGTGGTTAGAGTGTAGAGGTGGCAGGTAGCCTAGTGGTTAGAGTGTAGAGGAGGCAGGTAGCCTAGTGGTTAGAGTGTAGAGGCGGCAGGTAGCCTAGTGGTTAGAGTGTAGAGGAGGCAGGTAGCCTAGTGGTTAGAGTGTAGAGGAGGCAGGTAGTCTAGTGGTTAGAGTGTAGAGGAGGCAGGTAGCCTAGTGGTTAGAGTGTAGAGGAGGCAGGTAGCCTAGTGGTTAGAGTGTAGAGGAGGCAGGTAGTCTAGTGGTTAGAGTGTAGAGGAGGCAGGTATACTAGTGGTTAGAGTGTAGAGGAGGCAGGTAGCCTAGTGGTTAGAGTGTAGAGGAGGCAGGTAGTCTAGTGGTTAGAGTGTAGAGGCAGGTAGCCTAGTGGTTAGAGTGTAGAGGCAGGTAGCCTAGTGGTTAGAGGAGGCAGGTAGTCTAGTGGTTAGAGTGTAGAGGAGGCAGGTATACTAGTGGTTAGAGTGTAGAGGAGGCAGGTAGCCTAGTGGTTAGAGTGTAGAGGCAGGTAGCCTAGTGGTTAGAGTGTAGAGGAGGTAGGGTACCCTAGTGGTTAGAGTGTAGAGGAGGCAGGTAGCCTAGTGGTTAGAGTGTAGAGGCAGGTAGCCTAGTGGTTAGAGTGTAGAGGAGGCAGGTAACCTAGTGGTTAGAGTGTAGAGGAGGCAGGTAGCCTAGTGGTTAGAGTGTAGAGGAGGTAGGGTACCCTAGTGGTTAGAGTGTAGAGGAGGCAGGTAGTCTAGTGGTTAGAGTGTAGAGGAGGCAGGTAGTCTAGTGGTTAGAGTGTAGAGGAGGCAGGTAACCTAGTGGTTAGAGTGTAGAGGAGGCAGGTAACCTAGTGGTTAGAGTGTAGAGGAGGCAGGTAGTCTAGTGGTTAGAGTGTAGAGGAGGCAGGTAGTCTAGTGGTTAGAGTGTAGAGGAGATAGGTAGCCTAGTGGTTAGAGTGTAGAGGAGGCAGGTAGCCTAGTGGTTAGAGTGTAGAGGTGGCAGGTAGTCTAGTGGTTAGAGTGTAGAGGAGGCAGGTAGCCTAGTGGTTAGAGTGTAGAGGTGGCAGGTAGTCTAGTGGTTAGAGTGTAGAGGAGGTAGGTAGTCTAGTGGTTAGAGTGTAGAGGAGGCAGGTAGCCTAGTGGTTAGAGTGTAGAGGAGGCAGGTAGCCTAGTGGTTAGAGGAGGCAGGTAGCCTAATGGTTAGAGTGTAGAGGAGGTAGGTAGTCTAGTGGTTAGAGTGTAGAGGAGGCAGGTAGCCTAGTGGTTAGAGTGTAGAGGAGGCAGGTAGCCTAGTGGTTAGAGTGTAGAGGAGGTAGGTAGCCTAGTGGTTAGAGTGTAGAGGTGGCAGGGTAGCCTAGTGGTTAGAGTGTAGAGGAGGTAGGTAGCCTAGTGGTTAGAGTGTAGAGGTGGCAGGGTAGCCTAGTGGTTAGAGTGTAGAGGAGGCAGGTAGTCTAGTGGTTAGAGTGTAGAGGAGGCAGGTAGTCTAGTGGTTAGAGTGTAGAGGAGGCAGGTAGCCTAGTGGTTAGAGTGTAGAGGAGGCAGGTAGTCTAGTGGTTAGAGTGTAGAGGAGGCAGGTAGTCTAGTGGTTAGAGTGTAGAGGAGGCAGGTAGCCTAGTGGTTAGAGTGTAGAGGAGGCAGGTAGCCTAGTGGTTAGAGTGTAGAGGAGGCAGGTAGTCTAGTGGTTAGAGTGTAGAGGTGGCAGGTAGTCTAGTGGTTAGAGTGTAGAGGAGGCAGGTAGTCTAGTGCTTAGAGTGTAGAGGAGGCAGGTAGTCTAGTGGTTAGAGTGTAGAGGAGGCAGGTAACCTAGTGGTTAGAGTGTAGAGGAGGCAGGTAGCCTAGTGGTTAGAGTGTAGAGGAGGCAGGTAGCCTAGTGGTTAGAGTGTAGAGGAGGCAGGTAGCCTAGTGGTTAGAGTGTAGAGGAGGCAGGTAGTCTAGTGGTTAGAGTGTAGAGGAGGCAGGTAGACTAGTGGTTAGAGTGTAGAGGAGGCAGGTAACCTAGTGGTTAGAGTGTAGAGGAGGCAGGTAGCCTAGTGGTTAGAGGAGGCAGGTAGACTAGTGGTTAGAGTGTAGAGGAGGCAGGTAACCTAGTGGTTAGAGTGTAGAGGAGGCAGGTAGCCTAGTGGTTAGAGTGTAGAGGAGGCAGGTAGTCTAGTGGTTAGAGTGTAGAGGAGGCAGGTAGTCTAGTGGTTAGAGTGTAGAGGAGGCAGGTAGTCTAGTGGTTAGAGTGTAGAGGAGATAGGTAGCCTAGTGGTTAGAGTGTAGAGGCGGCAGGTAGCCTAGTGGTTAGAGTGTAGAGGAGGCAGGTAGTCTAGTGGTTAGAGTGTAGAGGAGGCAGGTAGTCTAGTGGTTAGAGTGTAGAGGAGGCAGGTAGCCTAGTGGTTAGAGTGTAGAGGAGGCAGGTAGTCTAGTGGTTAGAGTGTAGAGGAGGCAGGTAGCCTAGTGGTTAGAGTGTAGAGGAGGCAGGTAGTCTAGTGGTTAGAGTGTAGAGGAGGCAGGTAGCCTAGTGGTTAGAGTGTAGAGGAGGCAGGTAGACTAGTGGTTAGAGGAGGCAGGTAGACTAGTGGTTAGAGTGTAGAGGAGGCAGGTAACCTAGTGGTTAGAGTGTAGAGGAGGCAGGTAGCCTAGTGGTTAGAGTGTAGAGGCAGGTAGTCTAGCGGTTAGAGTGTAGAGGAGGCAGGTAGTCTAGTGGTTAGAGTGTAGAGGAGGCAGGTAGTCTAGTGGTTAGAGTGTAGAGGAGATAGGTAGCCTAGTGGTTAGAGGAGGCAGGTAGACTAGTGGTTAGAGGAGGCAGGTAACCTAGTGGTTAGAGTGTAGAGGAGGCAGGTAGCCTAGTGGTTAGAGTGTAGAGGAGGCAGGTAGCCTAGTGGTTAGAGTGTAGAGGAGGCAGGTAGCCTAGTGGTTAGAGTGTAGAGGTGGCAGGTAGTCTAGTGGTTAGAGTGTAGAGGAGGCAGGTAGTCTAGTGGTTAGAGTGTAGAGGAGATAGGTAGTCTAGTGGTTAGAGTGTAGAGGAGGTAGGTAGTCTAGTGGTTAGAGTGTAGAGGTGGCAGGTAGCCTAGTGGTTAGAGTGTAGAGGAGGCAGGTAGCCTAGTGGTTAGAGTGTAGAGGAGGCAGGTAGACTAGTGGTTAGAGGAGGCAGGTAGACTAGTGGTTAGAGTGTAGAGGAGGCAGGTAACCTAGTGGTTAGAGTGTAGAGGAGATAGGTAGCCTAGTGGTTAGAGTGTAGAGGAGGCAGGTAGCCTAGTGGTTAGAGTGTAGAGGAGGCAGGTAGCCTAGTGGTTAGAGTGTAGAGGAGGCAGGTAGCCTAGTGGTTAGAGTGTAGAGGAGGCAGGTAGCCTAGTGGTTAGAGTGTAGAGGAGGCAGGTAGCCTAGTGGTTAGAGTGTAGAGGAGGCAGGTAGCCTAGTGGTTAGAGTGTAGAGGAGGCAGGTAGTCTAGTGGTTAGAGGAGGCAGGTAGTCTAGTGGTTAGAGTGTAGAGGAGGTAGGTAGCCTAGTGGTTAGAGTGTAGAGGAGGCAGGTAGTCTAGTGGTTAGAGTGTAGAGGTGGCAGGTAGTCTAGTGGTTAGAGGAGGTAGGTAGTCTAGTGGTTAGAGTGTAGAGGAGGTAGGGTACCCTAGTGGTTAGAGTGTAGAGGAGGCAGGTAGCCTAGTGGTTAGAGTGTAGAGGAGGCAGGTAGTCTAGTGGTTAGAGTGTAGAGGAGGCAGGTAGCCTAGTGGTTAGAGTGTAGAGGAGGCAGGTAGTCTAGTGGTTAGAGTGTAGAGGAGGCAGGTAGCCTAGTGGTTAGAGTGTAGAGGAGGCAGGTAGACTAGTGGTTAGAGTGTAGAGGCGGCAGGGTAGCCTAGTGGTTAGAGTGTAGAGGAGGCAGGTAGTCTAGTGGTTAGAGTGTAGAGGCGGCAGGTAGCCTAGTGGTTAGAGTGTAGAGGAGGCAGGTAGCCTAGTGGTTAGAGTGTAGAGGAGGCAGGTAGTCTAGTGGTTAGAGTGTAGAGGAGATAGGTAGCCTAGTGGTTAGAGTGTAGAGGCGGCAGGTAGCCTAGTGGTTAGAGTGTAGAGGAGGCAGGTAGTCTAGTGGTTAGAGTGTAGAGGAGGCAGGTAGTCTAGTGGTTAGAGTGTAGAGGAGGCAGGTAGCCTAGTGGTTAGAGTGTAGAGGAGGCAGGTAGTCTAGTGGTTAGAGTGTAGAGGAGGCAGGTAGCCTAGTGGTTAGAGTGTAGAGGAGGCAGGTAGTCTAGTGGTTAGAGTGTAGAGGAGGCAGGTAGCCTAGTGGTTAGAGTGTAGAGGAGGCAGGTAGACTAGTGGTTAGAGGAGGCAGGTAGACTAGTGGTTAGAGTGTAGAGGAGGCAGGTAACCTAGTGGTTAGAGTGTAGAGGAGGCAGGTAGCCTAGTGGTTAGAGTGTAGAGGCAGGTAGTCTAGCGGTTAGAGTGTAG
>NW_027040402.1:84022-96738 GCF_034236695.1 Oncorhynchus nerka | reverse complement strand
TCAGATACTGGAGGGGGCTGTTTCCTGAACCAGGTGACTGTTGTTCAGATACTGTAGGGGGGCTGTTTCCCGAACCAGGTGACTGTTGTTCAGATACTGTAGGGGGCTGTTTCCCAACCAGGTGACTGTTGTTCAGATACTGGAGGGGGCTGTTTCCTGAACCAGGTTACTGTTGTTCAGATACTGAAGGTTTCCTGAACCAGGTTGTTGTTCAGATACTGTGGGGGCTGTTTCCTGAACCAGGTGACTGTTGTTCAGATACTGTAGGGGGCTGTTTCCCGAACCAGGTGACTGTTGTTCAGATACTTAGGGCTGGTTCCTGAACCAGGTGACTGTTGTTCAGATACTGAGGGCTGTTTCAACCATGGTGACTGTTGTTCAGATAATACTGGAGGGGGGCTGCTTCCGAACCAGGTGACTGTTGTTCAGATACTGAGGGGGGCTGTTTCCTGAACCAGGTTACTGTTCAGATACTGAGGGGGGGCTGTTTCCTGACCCAGGTTACTGTTGTTCAGATACTGGAGGGGGCTGTTTCCTGAACCAGGTGACTGTTGTTCAGATACTGTAGGGGGCTGTTTCCTGAACCAGGTTACTGTTGTTCAGATACTGGAGGGGGCTGTTTCCTGAACCAGGTTACTGTTGTCTGGGGATACTGTAGGGGGCTGTTGTTCAGATACTGGAGGGGGGCTGTTTCCTGAACCAGGTTACTGTTGGCTGTTGTTGTTCAGATACTGGAGGGGGCTGTTCAGATACTGTAGGGGGCTGTTGTTCAGATACTGTAGGGGGGCTGTTTCTGAACCAGGTGACTGTTGTTCAGATACTGTAGGGGGGCTGTTTGTTCAGATACTGGAGGGGCTGTTTCCTGAACCAGGTGACTGTTGTTCAGATACTGTAGGGGGCTGTTGTTCAGATACTGGAGGGGGCTGTTTCCTGAACCAGGTGACTGTTGTTCAGATACTGTAGGGGGCTGTTTCTGAACCAGGTGACTGTTGTTCAGATACTGGAGGGGGGCTGTTGTTCAGATACTGGAGGGGGCTGTTGTTCAGATACTGTAGGGGGCTGTTTCCTGAACCAGGTGACTGTTGTTCAGATACTGGAGGGGGGCTGTTGTTCAGATACTGGAGGGGGCTGTTGTTCAGATACTGGAGGGGGGCTGTTGTTCAGATACTGTAGGGGGCTGTTTCCTGAACCAGGTGACTGTTGTTCAGATACTGGAGGGGGCTGTTTCCGAACCAGGTGACTGTTGTTCAGATACTGGAGGGGGGCTGTTGTTCAGATACTGTAGGGGGGCTGTTGTTCAGATACTGGAGGGGGCTGTTGTTCAGATACTGGAGGGGAATGTTGTACACATACTGTAGGGGGCTGTTTCCTGAACCAGGATGAATGAGTTAACCAGGTGACTGTTGTTCAGATACTGTAGGGGGCTGTTTCCCGAACCAGGTGACTGTTGTTCAGATACTGGAGGGGGCTGTTTCCTGAACCAGGTGACTGTTGTTCAGATACTGTAGGGGGCTGTTTTGAACCAGGTGACTGTTGTTCAGATACTGGAGGGGCTGTTTCCTGAACCAGGTGACTGTTGTTTAGATACTGGAGGGGCTGTTTCCGAACCAGGTTACTGTTGTTCAGATACTGGAGTGGGGGGCTGTTTCCTGACCCAGGTTACTGTTGTTCAGATACTGTAGGGGGCTGTTTCCTGAACCAGGTGACTGTTGTTCAGATACTGTAGGGGGCTGTTTCCCTGAACCAGGTTACTGTTGTTCAGATACTGGAGGGGGCTGTTTCCTGAACCAGGTTACTGTTGTTCAGATACTGTAGGGGCTGTTGTTCAGATACTGGAGGGGGGCTGTTTCCTGAACCAGGTTACTGTTGTTCAGATACTGTAGGGGGGGCTGTTGTTCAGATACTGGAGGGGGCTGTTGTTCAGATACTGGAGGGGGCTGTTGTTCAGATACTGGAGGGGGCTGTTTCCTGAACCAGGTGACTGTTGTTCAGATACTGTAGGGGGCTGTTGTTCAGATACTGGAGGGGGGCTGTTTCTGAACCAGGTGACTGTTGTTCAGATACTGTAGGGGGAGGGGTGACTGTTGTTCAGATACTGTAGGGGGGCTGTTTCCCGAACCAGGTGACTGTTGTTCAGATACTGGAGGGGGCTGTTTCCTGAACCAGGTTACTGTTGTTCAGATACTGGGGCTGTTTCCTGAACCAGGTTACTGTTGTTCAGATACTGTAGGGGGCTGTTTCTGAACCAGGTGACTGCTGTTCAGATACTGTAGGGGGCTGTTTCCGAACCAGGTGACTGTTGTTCAGATACTGTAGGGGCTGGTTCCTGAACCAGGTGACTGTTGTTCAATACTGGAGGGGGGCTGTTTCGAACCAGGTGACTGTTGTTCAGATACTGGAGGGGGGCTGTTTGAACCAGGTGACTGTTGTTCAGATACTGGAGGGGGCTGTTTCCCGAACCAGGTGACTGTTGTTCAGATACTGGAGGGGGCTGTTTCCTGAACCAGGTTACTGTTGTTCAGATACTGGAGGGGGGGGCTGTTTCTGAACCAGGTGACTGTTGTTCAGATACTGTAGGGGGGCTGTTTCCTGAACCAGGTGACTGTTGTTCAGATACTGGAGGGGGCTGTTTCCTGAACCAGGTTACTGTTGTTCAGATACTGGAGGGGGCTGTTTCCTGAACCAGGTTACTGTTGTTCAGATACTGTAGGGCTGTTGTTCAGATACTGGAGGGCTGTTGTTCAGATACTGGAGGGGGCTGTTCAGATCTGTAGGGGGCTGAACCAGGTGACTGTTGTTCAGATACTGTAGGGGGCTGTTGTTCAGATACTGGAGGGGGCTGTTTCCTGAACCAGGTGACTGTTGTTCAGATACTGTAGGGGCTGTTGTTCAGATACTGGAGGGGGCTGTTTCCTGAACCAGGTGACTGTTGTTCAGATACTGTAGGGGCTGTTTCCTGAACCAGGTGAGTTCAGATACTGAGGGGCTGTTGTTCAGACTGGAGGGGGCTGTTGTTCAGATACTGGGGGCTGTTTCCTGAACCAGGTGACTGTTGTTCAGATACTGGCGGGGCTGTTGTTCAGATACTGGAGGGGCTGTTGTTCAGATACTGGAGGGGGCTGTTGTTCAGATACTGGAGGGGGGCTGTTTTCTGAACCAGGTGACTGTTGTTCAGATACTGGAGGGGGGCTGTTTCCTGAACCAGGTGACTGTTGTTCAGATACTGGAGGGGGCTGTTGTTCAGATACTGGAGGGCTGTTGTTCAGATACTGGAGGGCTGTGTTCCAGATACTGACTGTTGTACAGATACTGTAGGGGGCTGTTTCAGGAGGTGAATGAACCAGGTGACTGTTGTTCAGATACTGGGGGGCTGTTTCCTGAACCAGGTGACTGTTGTTCAGATACTGGAGGGCTGTTTCCCGAACCAGGTGACTGGTTTCTGGAGGGGGCTGTTTCTGAACCAGGTGACTGTTGTTCAGATACTGGGGGGCTGTTTCCTGAACCAGGTGACTGTTGTTCAGATACTGGAGGGGGCTGTTTCCTGACCCAGGTGACTGTTGTTCAGATACTGTAGGGGGGCTGTTTCCTGAACCAGGTGACTGTTGTTCAGATACTGGAGGGGGCTGTTTCTGAACCAGGTTACTGTTGTTCAGATACTGGAGGGGGCTGTTTCCTGAACCAGGTTACTGTTGTTCAGATACTGTAGGGGGCTGTTGGGCTGTTTCCTGAACCAGGTTACTGTTGTTCAGATACTGTAGGGGGCTGTTGTTCAGATACTGGAGGGGGCTGTTGTTCAGATACTGTAGGGGGCTGTTGTTCAGATACTGTAGGGGGCTGTTTCCTGAACCAGGTGACTGTTGTTCAGATACTGTAGGGGGCTGTTTCCTGAACCAGGTGACTGTTGTTCAGATACTGGACTGGGGGGCTGTTTCCTGAACCAGGTGACTGTTGTTCAGATACTGTAGGGGGCTGTTGTTCAGATACTGGAGGGGGCTGTTTCCTGAACCAGGTGACTGTTGTTCAGATACTGTAGGGGGCTGTTTCCTGAACCAGGTGACTGTTGTTCAGATACTGGAGGGGGGCTGTTGTTCAGATACTGGAGGGGGCTGTTGTTCAGATACTGTAGGGGGCTGTTTCCTGAACCAGGTGACTGTTGTTCAGACTGGGGGGGCTGTTGTTGATACTGGAGGGGGGCTGTTGTTCAGATACTGGAGGGGGCTGTTGTTCAGATACTGGAGGGGGGCTGTTTCTGAACCAGGTGACTGTTGTTCAGATACTGGAGGGGGCTGTTTCCGAACCAGGTGACTGTTGTTCAGATACTGGGGGGGCTGTTGTTCAGATACTGTAGGGGCTGTTGTTCAGATACTGGAGGGGGCTGTTGTTCAGATACTGGAGGGGAATGTTGTTCACATACTGTAGGGGGCTGTTTCCTGAACCAGGATGAATGAGACCAGGTGACTGTTGTTCAGATACTGGAGGGGGCTGCGAACCAGGATGAATGAGTTAACCAGGTGACTGTTGTTCAGATACTGGAGGGGGCTGTTTCCGAACCAGGATGAATGAGTTAACCAGGTGACTGTTGTTCAGATACTGTAGGGGGCTGTTTCCTGAACCAGGTGACTGACTGTTGTTCAGATACTGGAGGGGGCTGTTTCCTGAACCAGGTGACTGTTGTTCAGATACTGGAGGGGGCTGTTGTTCAGATACTGTGACTGTTGTTCAGATACTGGAGGGGGCTGTTGTTCAGATACTGTAGAACCAGGTGACTGTTGTTCAGATACTGGAGGGGGCTGTTTCCTGAACCAGGTGACTGTTGTTCAGATACTGGAGGGGGGCTGGAACCAGGTGACTGTTGTTTAGATACTGGGGGGCTGTTTCCTGAACCAGGTTACTGTTGTTCAGATACTGGAGGGGGCTGTTTCCTGAACCAGGTTACTGTTGTTCAGATACTGTAGGGGGCTGTTTCCTGAACCAGGTGACTGTTGTTCAGATACTGTAGGGGGCTGTTTCCTGAACCAGGTTACTGTTGTTCAGATACTGGAGGGGGCTGTTTCCTGAACCAGGTTACTGTTGTTCAGATACTGTAGGGGGCTGTTGTTCAGATACTGGAGGGGGCTGTTTCCTGAACCAGGTTACTGTTGTTCAGATACTGTAGGGGGGCTGTTGTTCAGATACTGGAGGGGGCTGTTGTTCAGATACTGGAGGGGGCTGTTGTTCAGATACTGGAGGGGGGCTGTTTCCTGAACCAGGTGACTGTTGTTCAGATACTGTAGGGGGCTGTTGTTCAGATACTGGAGGGGGCTGTTTCCTGAACCAGGTGACTGTTGTTCAGATACTGAGGGGGCTGTTGTTCAGATACTGGAGGGGGCTGTTTCCTGAACCAGGTGACTGTTGTTCAGATACTGTAGGGGGCTGTTTCCTGAACCAGGTGACTGTTGTTCAGATACTGGAGGGGGGCTGTTGTTCAGATACCAGGGGCTGTTGTTCAGATACTGTAGGGGGCTGTTTCCTGAACCAGGTGACTGTTGTTCAGATACTGGAGGGGGCTGTTTCAGATACTGAACCAGGTGACTGTTGTTCAGATACTGTAGGGGGCTGTTTCCTGAACCAGGTGACTGTTGTTCAGATACTGGAGGGGGCTGTTTCCTGAACCAGGTGACTGTTGTTCAGATACTGGAGGGGGCTGTTGTTCAGATACTGTAGGGGGCTGTTTCCTGAACCAGGTGACTGTTGTTCAGATACTGGAGGGGGCTGTTTCCTGAACCAGGTGACTGTTGTTCAGATACTGGAGGGGGCTGTTTCCTGAACCAGGTGACTGTTGTTCAGATACTGGAGGGGGCTGTTTCCTGAACCAGGTTACTGTTGTTCAGATACTGGAGGGGGGCTGTTTCCTGAACCAGGTTACTGTTGTTCAGATACTGTAGGGGGCTGTTTCCTGAACCAGGTGACTGTTGTTCAGATACTGTAGGGGGCTGTTTCCTGAACCAGGTTACTGTTGTTCAGATACTGGAGGGGGCTGTTTCCTGAACCAGGGTGTTACTGTAGGGGCTGTTCAGATACTGGAGGGGGCTGTTGTTCAGATACTGGAGGGGGCTGTTGTTCAGATACCAGGGGGCTGTTGTTCAGATACTGTAGGGGGGCTGTTGTTCAGATACTGTAGGGGGGCTGTTTCCTGAACCAGGTGACTGTTGTTCAGATACTGTAGGGGGCTGTTGTTCAGATACTGGAGGGGGGCTGTTTCCTGAACCAGGTGACTGTTGTTCAGATACTGTAGGGGGCTGTTGTTCAGATACTGGAGGGGGCTGTTTCCTGAACCAGGTGACTGTTGTTCAGATACTGTAGGGGGCTGTTTCCTGAACCAGGTGACTGTTGTTCAGATACTGGAGGGGGGCTGTTGTTCAGATACTGGAGGGGGCTGTTGTTCAGATACTGTAGGGGGGCTGTTTCCTGAACCAGGTGACTGTTGTTCAGATACTGGAGGGGGGCTGTTGTTCAGATACTGGAGGGGGCTGTTGTTCAGATACTGGAGGGGGCTGTTGTTCAGATACTGTAGGGGGCTGTTTCCTGAACCAGGTGACTGTTGTTCAGATACTGGAGGGGGCTGTTTCCCGAACCAGGTGACTGTGTTCAGATACTGGAGGGGGCTGTTGTTCAGATACTGTAGGGGGCTGTTGTTCAGATACTGGAGGGGGCTGTTGTTCAGATACTGGAGGGGAATGTTGTTCACATACTGTAGGGGGCTGTTTCCTGAACCAGGATGAATGAGTTAACCAGGTGACTGTTGTTCAGATACTGTAGGGGCTGTTTCCGAACCAGGTGACTGTTGTTCAGATACTGTAGGGGGCTGTTTCCTGAACCAGGTGACTGTTGTTCAGATACTGGAGGGGGCTGTTTCCTGAACCAGGTGACTGTTGTTCAGATACTGGGGGGCTGTTTCCTGAACCAGGTGACTGTTGTTTAGATACTGGAGGGGGCTGTTTCCTGAACCAGGTTACTGTTGTTCAGATACTGGAGGGGGGCTGTTTCCTGACCCAGGTTACTGTTGTTCAGATACTGTAGGGGGGCTGTTTCCTGAACCAGGTGACTGTTGTTCAGATACTGTAGGGGGCTGTTTCCTGAACCAGGTTACTGTTGTTCAGATACTGGAGGGGCTGTTTCCTGAACCAGGTTACTGTTGTTCAGATACTGTAGGGGGCTGTTGTTCAGATACTGGAGGGGCTGTTTCCTGAACCAGGTTACTGTTGTTCAGATACTGTAGGGGGGCTGTTGTTCAGATACTGGAGGGGGCTGTTGTTCAGATACTGGAGGGGGGCTGTTTCCTGAACCAGGTGACTGTTGTTCAGATACTGTAGGGGGGCTGTTGTTCAGATACTGGAGGGGGGCTGTTTCCTGAACCAGGTGACTGTTGTTCAGATACTGTAGGGGGGCTGTTTCCCGAACCAGGTGACTGTTGTTCAGATACTGTAGGGGGGCTGTTTCCCGAACCAGGTGACTGTTGTTCAGATACTGGAGGGGGCTGTTTCCTGAACCAGGTTACTGTTGTTCAGATACTGGGGGGCTGTTTCCTGAACCAGGTTACTGTTGTTCAGATACTGTAGGGGGCTGTTTCCTGAACCAGGTGACTGTTGTTCAGATACTGTAGGGGGCTGTTTCCGAACCAGGTGACTGTTGTTCAGATACTGTAGGGGGCTGGTTCCTGAACCAGGTGACTGTTGTTCAGATACTGGAGGGGCTGTTTCCCAGAACCAGGTGACTGTTGTTCAGATACTGGAGGGGGCTGTTTCCTGAACCAGGTGACTGTTGTTCAGATACTGGAGAACCAGGTTACTGTTGTTCAGATACTGGAGGGGGGCTGTTTCCTGACCCAGGTTACTGTTGTTCAGATACTGTAGGGGGCTGTTTCCTGAACCAGGTGACTGTTGTTCAGATACTGTAGGGGGCTGTTTCCTGAACCAGGTTACTGTTGTTCAGATACTGGAGGGGGCTGTTTCCTGAACCAGGTGAC
The DNA here is from genome assembly GCF_034236695.1 of Oncorhynchus nerka. Lineage (NCBI taxonomy): Eukaryota > Metazoa > Chordata > Actinopteri > Salmoniformes > Salmonidae > Oncorhynchus > Oncorhynchus nerka. Next base: position 88,733 of record NW_027040402.1, on the reverse strand, counting down.
TGTTGTTCAAATACTGTAGGGGGCTGTTCCTGAACCAGGTGACTGTTGTTCAGATACTGTAGGGGGCTGTTTCCCGAACCAGGTGACTGTTGTTCAGATACTGGAGGGGGCTGTTTCCCGAACCAGGTGACTGTTGTTCAGATACTGGAGGGGGCTGTTTCCCGAACCAGGTGACTGTTGTTCAGATACTGGAGGGGGCTGTTTCCCGAACCAGGTGACTGTTGTTCAGATACTGGAGGGGCTGTTGTTCAGATACTGGAGGGGCTGTTTCCTGAACCAGGTGGCTGTTGTTCAGATACTGGAGGGGGCTGTTTCCTGAACCAGGTGACTGTTGTTCAGATACTGGAGGGGGCTGTTTCCCGAACCAGGTGACTGTTGTTCAGATACTGGAGGGGGCTGTTGTTCAGATACTGTAGGGGGCTGTTGTTCAGATACTGTAGGGGGCTGTTGTTCAGATACTGGGGGGGGCTGTTTCCTGAACCAGGTGACTGTTGTTCAGATACTGGAGGGGGCTGTTTCCCGAACCAGGTGACTGTTGTTCAGATACTGTAGGGGGCTGTTGTTCAGATACTGGAGGGGGCTGTTTCCTGATCCAGGTGACTGTTGTTCAGATACTGGAGGGGGCTGTTTCCTGAACCAGGTGACTGTTGTTCAGATACTGGAGGGGGCTGTTTCCTGAACCAGGTGACTGTTGTTCAGATACTGTAGGGGGCTGTTGTTCAGATACTGTAGGGGGCTGTTGTTCAGATACTGTAGGGGGCTGTTTCCCGAACCAGGTGACTGTTGTTCAGATACTGTAGAGGGCTGTTGTTCAGATACTGTAGGGGGCTGTTGTTCAGATACTGGAGGGGGCTGTTGTTCAGATACTGGAGGGGGCTGTTTCCGAACCAGGTGACTGTTGTTCAGATACTGGAGGGGGCTGTTTCCTGAACCAGGTGACTGTTGTTCAGATACTGTAGGGGGCTGTTGTTCAGATACTGGAGGGGGCTGTTGTTCAGATACTGGAGGGGGCTGTTGTTCAGATACTGGAGGGGGCTGTTGTTCAGATACTGTAGGGGGCTGTTGTTCAGATACTGGAGGGGGCTGTTGTTCAGATACTGGAGGGGGCTGTTGTTCAGATACTGGAGGGGGCTGTTGTTCAGATACTGTAGGGGGGCTGTTGTTCAGATACTGTAGGGGGCTGTTGTTCAGATACTGTAGGGGTCTGTTGTTCAGATACTGGAGGGGGCTGTTGTTCAGATACTGGAGGGGGCTGTTGTTCAGATACTGGAGGGGGCTGTTTCCCGAACCAGGTGACTGTTGTTCAGAAACTGTAGAGGGGGCTGTTGTTCAGATACTGTAGGGTGACTGTTGTTCAGATACTGTAGGGGGCTGTTGTTCAGATACTGTAGGGGGCTGTTGTTCAGATACTGTAGGGGGCTGTTTCCCCAAACCAGGTGACTGTTGTTCAGATACTGGAGGGGGCTGTTTCCTGAACCAGGTGACTGTTGTTCAGATACTGTAGGGGGCTGTTTCCTGAACCAGGTGACTGTTGTTCAGATACTGTAGGGGGCTGTTGTTCAGATACTGGAGGGGGGCTGTTTCCTGAACCAGGTGACTGTTGTTCAGATACTGGAGGGGGCTGTTGTTCAGATACTGTAGGGGGCTGTTGTTCAGATACTGTAGAGTCGCTCTGATAAGAGCGTCTGCTAAATGACTTAAATGTAAATGTAGAGGGCTGTTTCCTGAACCAGGATGAATGAGTTAACCAGGTGACTGTTGTTCAGATACTGTAGGGGGCTGTTTCCCGAACCAGGTGACTGTTGTTCAGATACTGGAGGGGGGCTGTTTCCCGAACCAGGTGACTGTTGTTCAGATACTGGAGGGGGCTGTTTCCCGAACCAGGTGACTGTTGTTCAGATACTGGAGGGGGCTGTTGTTCAGATACTGGAGGGGCTGTTTCCTGAACCAGGTGGCTGTTGTTCAGATACTGGAGGGGCTGTTTCCTGAACCAGGTGACTGTTGTTCAGATACTGGAGGGGGCTGTTTCCGAACCAGGTGACTGTTGTTCAGATACTGGAGGGGGCTGTTGTTCAGATACTGTAGGGGGCTGTTGTTCAGATACTGTAGGGGGCTGTTGTTCAGATACTGGAGGGGGCTGTTTCCTGAACCAGGTGACTGTTGTTCAGATACTGGAGGGGGCTGTTTCCTGAACCAGGTGACTGTTGTTCAGATACTGTAGGGGGCTGTTGTTCAGATACTGTGGGGGGCTGTTGTTCAGATACTGTAGGGGGCTGTTGTTCAGATACTGTAGGGGGCTGTTTCCCGAACCAGGTGACTGTTGTTCAGATACTGTAGAGGGGCTGTTGTTCAGATACTGTAGGGGGCTGTTGTTCAGATACTGGAGGGGGCTGTTGTTCAGATACTGGAGGGGGGCTGTTTCCCGAACCAGGTGACTGTTGTTCAGATACTGGAGGGGGCTGTTTCCTGAACCAGGTGACTGTTGTTCAGATACTGTAGGGGGCTGTTGTTCAGATACTGGAGGGGGCTGTTGTTCAGATACTGGAGGGGGCTGTTGTTCAGATACTGTAGGGGGGCTGTTGTTCAGATACTGGAGGGGGGGCTGTTGTTCAGATACTGGAGGGGGGCTGTTGTTCAGATACTGGAGGGGGGCTGTTGTTCAGATACTGGAGGGGGGCTGTTTCCTGAACCAGGTGACTGTTGTTCAGATACTGGAGGGGGGCTGTTTCCTGAACCAGGTGACTGTTGTTCAGATACTGGAGGGGGGCTGTTTCCTGGACCAGGTGACTGTTATTCAGATACTGGAGGGGGGCTGTTTCCTGGACCAGGTGACTGTTATTCAGATACTGGAGGGGGGCTGTTTCCTGGACCAGGATGAATGAGTTAACCAGGTGACTGTTGTTCAGATACTGGAGGGGGGCTGTTTCCCGAACCAGGATGAATGAGTTAGCCAGGTGAGAGGGCCGAGTATAGCCCACAAAGATCTCCGCCACAACCCAAGGGGGGGCGCCAACCAAGACAGGAAGATCACGTCAGTGACTCAACCCACTCAAGTGATGCACCCCTCCCAGGGACGGTATGAGAGAGCCCCAGTAAGCCAGTGACTCAGCCCCTGTAATAGGGTTAGAGGCAGAGAATCCCAGTGGAAAGAGGGGAACCGGCCAGGCAGAGACAGCAAGGGCGGTTCGTTGCTCCAGGGCCTTTCCGTTCACCTTCCCACTCCTGGGCCAGACTACACTCAATCATATGACCCACTGAAGAGATGAGTCTTCAGTAAAGACTTAAAGGTCGAGACCGAGTTTGCGTCTCTGACATGGGTAGGCAGACCGTTCCATAAAAATGGAGCTCTATAGGAGAAAGCCCTGCCTCCAGCTGTTTGCTTAGAAATTCTAGGGACAATTATATACTCCTCTGAAAACTGGTCATCTCTGTAGACCCTGTCGCAAGACCCACTGGTTGATGCTTATTTATAAAACCCTCTGAGGCCTCACTCCCTCCTATCTGAGATATCTACTGCAGCCCTCATCCTCCACATACAACACCCGTTCTGCCAGTCATATTCTGTTAAAGGTCCCCAAAGCTCACACATCCTTGGGTCGCTCGTCTTTTCAGTTCGCTGCGACTGGAACGAGCTGCAACAAACACTCAAACTGGACAGTTTTATCATCTCCATCTCTTCATTCAGACTCAATCATGGACACTCTTATTGACAGTTGTGGCTGCTTTGTGGGATGTTTTGTTGTCTCTACCTTCTTGCCCTTTGTGCTGTTGTCTGTGCCCAATAATGTTTGTACCATGTTGTTGTCATGTTGTGTTGCTACCTTGTTGTTGTCACATTGCTACCATGTTGTTGCTACCATGTTGTTGTCATGCTACCATGTTGTTGCTACCTTGTTGTCACATTGCTACCATATTGTTGCTACCATGTTGCTGTCATGTTGTGTTGCTACCATGTTGTTGCTACCATGTTGTTGTCATGCTACCATGTTGTCATGCTGTGTTGCTACCATGTTGTCATGCTGTGTTGCTACCATGTTGTTATGCTGTGTTGCTACCATGTTGTTATGTTGTTGTCATGCTGTGTTGCTACCATGTTGTCATGCTGTGTTGCTACCATGTTGTCATGCTGTGTTGCTACCATGTTGTTATGTTGTTGTCATGCTACCATGTTGTTATGTTGTTGTCATGCTACCATGATGTCATGCTGTGTTGCTACCATGTTGTTATCATGCTACCATGTTGTTGTCATGTTGTGTTGCTACCATGTTGTTGTTATCAAGTTGTGTTGCTACCACTCTGTGTCGTCATGTGTTGCTACCATGTTGCTGTCATGCTACCATGTTGTTGTCATGCTATCATGTTGTCATGCTGTGTTGCTACCATGTTGTTATCATGCTACCATGTTGTCATGCTGTGTTACTACCATGTTATGTTGTTGTCATGCTACCATGTTGTTGTCATGCTACCATGGTGTCATGCTGTGTTGCTACCATGTTGTTATCATGCTACCATGTTGTCATGCTGTGTTGCTACCATGTTATGTTGTTGTCATGCTACCATGTTGTCATGCTGTGTGCTACCATGTTGTTATCATGCTACCATGTTGTCATGCTGTGGTGCTACCATGTTGTTGTCATGCTACCATGTTGCCATGCTGTGTTGCTACCATGTTGTCATGCTGTGTTGCTACCATGTTGTTATCATGCTAACA
>NW_027040402.1:76522-79022 GCF_034236695.1 Oncorhynchus nerka | reverse complement strand
ACAGCCAGAGCAGCAGTCACCTGATGGAGGATACTCTTAGCCACCATCACCGACACCAGCTGGAGAGGAGAGAGGGAGGAGAGGAGAGAGGAGAGGAGGAGAGAGAGGAGAGAGAGAGAGGAGGATGGGAGGAGAGAGGGAGGAGAGGAGGAGAGGAGGAGAGAGAGGAGGATGGGAGGAGAGAGAGAGAGAGAGAGGAGGATGGGAGGAGAGAGGGGAGGAGGGGAGAGAGGAGAGGGGAGGGAGAGGAGGAGGAGAGATGGAGGAGGGGAGAGGAGGGAGGGGAGGAGGAGGAGAGAGGGAGGAGGAGGAGAGGAGGGGGAGGAGAGGGAGAGAGAGGGGAGGGAGAGGAGGAGGAGGAGAGATGGAGGAGGAGAGGAGGAGAGATGGAGGAGGAGGGGAGAGGAGGAGAGAGGAGAGAGGAGGGGGGAGGAGAGGGAGGGAGAAGAGAAAGGAGAGAGTGGACAGGACAGGGAGAGGAGATGAGGAGGGTAGAGGGGGCGGAGAAGAGGAAGGGAGGGGAGTTTCGGTATGTTCATAAACATATCACAAGACCAAACACCCAATCAGATATACTGTAGAGAACCAAACACCCAATCAGATACACTGTAGAGAACCAAACACCCAATCAGATATACTGTAGAGAACCAAACACCCAATCAGATATACTGTAGAGAACCAAACACCCAATCAGATATACTGTAGAGAACCAAACACCCAATCAGATATACTGTAGAGAACCAAACACCCAATCAGATATACTGTAGAGAACCAAACACCCAATCAGATATACTGTAGAGAACCAAACACCCAATCAGATATACTGTAGAGAACCAAACACCCAATCAGATATACTGTAGAGAACCAAACACCCAATCAGATATACTGTAGAGAACCAAACACCCAATCAGATATACTGTAGAGAACCAAACACCCAATCAGATATACTGTAGAGAACCAAACACCCAATCAGATATACTGTAGAGAACCAAACACCCAATCAGATATACTGTAGAGAACCAAACACCCAATCAGATATACTGTAGAGAACCAAACACCCAATCAGATATACTGTAGAGAACCAAACACCCAATCAGATATACTGTAGAGAACCAAACACCCAATCAGATATACTGTAGAGAACCAAACACCCAATCAGATATACTGTAGAGAACCAAACAGAACCAGGTCTCCCCACCTGTCCATTACTGTTCTCCAGGTCTCCTCACCTGTCCATTACTGTTCTCCAGGTCTCCTCACCTGTTCTCCAGGTCTCCTCACCTGTCCATTACTGTTCTCCAGGTCTCCCCACCTGTCCATTACTGTTCTCCAGGTCTCCTCACCTGTTCTCCAGGTCTCCTCACCTGTTCTCCAGGTCTCCTCACCTGTTCTCCAGGTCTCCTCACCTGTCCATTACTGTTCTCCAGGTCTCCTCACCTGTCCATTACTGTTCTCCAGGTCTCCTCACCTGTCCATTACTGTTCTCCAGGTGTCCTCACCTGTCCATTACTGTTCTCCAGGTGTCCTCACCTGTCCATTACTGTTCTCCAGGTGTCCTCACCTGTCCATTACTGTTCTCCAGGTGTCCTCACCTGTCCATTACTGTTCTCCAGGTCTCCCCACCTGTCCATTACTGTTCTCCTCACCTGTCCGTTACTGTTCTCCAGGTCTCCTCACCTGTCCATTACTGTTCTCCAGGTCTCCTCACCTGTCCATTACTGTTCTCCAGGTGTCCCCACCTGTCCATTACTGTTCTCCAGGTGTCCTCACCTGTCCATTACTGTTCTCCAGGTCTCTGCCTCCAAACTCAAACTCCAGGATCAGAAACAGCTGCTCGTCATTGAAGAAATCTGAGAGAATTAAACAGACGGAGGCTAAAATTAGTCAATGAGGTTTATTCAGGAGAACGCTGGTCTGTTGTACAAAACCATTCATTTTAATACCGGCTCCTTACTCCTTACATTCACACACAAACAGTAGGTATCCTACGCACACACTGTCCTGCTACCCAGCCCACAAAGATTAGGGGAGTCTGTGAGAATCTCTCCTCCCTCAAGACAGGGAGACCCTGGGACGTACTCTCAGTGGCCCCCAGCCAAGGTCGGCACCGAATCAGACTGTTTTAAGATACTATAATACAGATATATAGTTATACACTCTGACCAAAAACTACACTCACAGATGTATAATTCTACTGACTAAAACCACACACACACATCATTAGAATAATCTCATGATTCTAATCACTTTCATCAGGATTCTAATCACTTTCATCATGATTCTAATCACTTTCATCATGATTCTAATCAATTTCATCATGATTCTAATCACTTTCATCAGGATTCTAATCACTTTCATCAGGATTCTAATCACTTTCATCATGATTCTAATCACTTTCATCAGGATTCTAATCACTTTCATCGTGATTCTCATCACTTTCATCAGGATTCTAATCACTTTCATCATGATTCTAATGACTTTCATCGTGATTCTAATCACT
>NW_027040402.1:34022-69022 GCF_034236695.1 Oncorhynchus nerka | reverse complement strand
CGAAGGTCCCCTCTCCTACCTTCCTACACAGATTCATCCGGGCTGCTGGGAGACAGTCCTGGAAGCCCAGAGGTCCTGTCTGGTTACACTCCGAAAACACCTTCTGGTCATCAGACAGCTCTCCGTCTAATGGATACACACTCTACAGAGAACACACACACACACACATTAGATACACACTCTACAGAGAACACACAGAGTACATGTGTATTTTTAATATGTCTGTGTCTGTGTGTGTCTGTCTCTGTGTGTGTGTCTGTGTGTACCAGAGTGCTCCCCCGTATCGTTGAGCGGAGGTTTGGTGGGCGGGGCGTGGAGAACAGTTTTTGACTGACATCACCTAGCTCCGCCCCTAGTCCCACCTCTAGCTCCGCCCCTAGTCCCACCCCTAGCTCCGCCTCAGGAGAGGACAGCAGGTAGAGAGGCCTCTTCGGAGTCAGGAACGCTGAGGGGGGGGGGGACAAAAACAACAAGTCATTTAACACTGACTGACATCACCTAGCTCCGCCTCTAGCTCCGCCCCTAGTCCAGAGTCATCAACACAATGACAGCTGACTGATCACAGAGACAGAAAGAGAGACAGAGACACAGAGAGAGAGACATTTAACACTGCAGTCATTAACACAATGACAGCTGTCTGATCATGTTGGTCACTCAGTCACAGAGAGACAGAGAAACAGAGACAGACAGACACACAGAGAAACAGAGACACAGAGAGACAGACAGACACACAGAGAGACAGAGAAACAGAGAGAGACAGAGAAACAGAGACAGACAGACACACAGAGAGACAGACAGACACACAGAGAGAGACAGACACACAGAGAGAGACAGACACAGAGAGAGACAGACACAGAGAGACAGACACAGAGAGAGTAAGAGAGAGACAAAGGCAGACAGAGAAACAGAGACAGGTACCTTTGGGGTCACTCACAGAGAGACAGACACAGAGAGTCAGACACAGAGAGAGTCAGAGACAGACAGAGAAACAGAGAGAGACAGAGACAGGTAGCTTTGGAGTCACTCACAGAGAGAGAGAGACACACAGAGAGACGTACCTTTGGTCTTCCTGTGTAGGGAGAGGGCAGCTTTGAGGCGACTCCAGGTGTGAGTCTCAGGAGTGAGGTTGACCAGCAGAGAGGACAGGTGGAGTCTGTTACCACGAACTGGAGTCCCCAATACTATACTGTCTGATAGACTGGATACCTGGAACATTATAATATAATACTGTCTGATAGACTGGATACCTGGAACATCATAATATAATACTGTCTGATAGACTGGATACCTGGAACATTATAATACTGTCTGATAGACTGGATACCTGGAACATCATAATATAATACTGTCTGATAGACTGGATACCTGGAACATCATAATATAATACTGTCTGATAGACTGGATACCTGGAACATCATAATATAATACTGTCTGATAGACTGGATACCTGGAACATTATAATACTGTCTGATAGACTGGATACCTGGAACATCATAATATAATACTGTCTGATAGACTGGATACCTGGAACATTATAATACTGTCTGATAGACTGGATACCTGGAACATTATAATATAATACTGTCTGATAGACTGGATACCTGGAACATTATAATATAATACTGTCTGATAGACTGGATACCTGGAACATTATAATACTGTCTGATAGACTGGATACCTGGAACATTATAATATAATACTGTCTGATAGACTGGATACCTGGAACATTATAATATAATACTGTCTGATAGACTGGATACCTGGAACATCATAATATAATACTGTCTGATAGACTGGATACCTGGAACACTATAATACTGTCCGATAGACTGGATACCTGGAACATTATAATATAATACTGTCTGATAGACTGGATACCTGGAACATTATAATACTGTCTGATAGACTGGATACCTGGAACATCATAATATAATACTGTCTGATAGACTGGATACCTGGAACATTATAATACTGTCTGATAGACTGGATACCTGGAACATTATAATATAATACTGTCTGATAGACTGGATACCTGGAACATTATAATACTGTCTGATAGACTGGATACCTGGAACATTATAATATAATACTGTCTGATAGACTGGATACCTGGAACATTATAATATAATACTGTCTGATAGACTGGATACCTGGAACATTATAATACTGTCTGATAGACTGGATACCTGGAACATTATAATACTGTCTGATAGACTGGATACCTGGAACATCATAATATAATACTGTCTGATAGACTGGATACCTGGAACATTATAATACTGTCTGATAGACTGGATACCTGGAACATTATAATATAATACTGTCTGATAGACTGGATACCTGGAACATTATAATACTGTCTGATAGACTGGATACCTGGAACATTATAATATAATACTGTCTGATAGACTGGATACCTGGAACATTATAATACTGTCTGATAGACTGGATACCTGGAACATTATAATATAATACTGTCTGATAGACTGGATACCTGGAACATTATAATACTGTCTGATAGACTGGATACCTGGAACATTATAATATAATACTGTCTGATAGACTGGATACCTGGAACATTATAATACTGTCTGATAGACTGGATACCTGGAACATTATAATATAATACTGTCTGATAGACTGGATACCTGGAACATCATAATATAATACTGTCTGATAGACTGGATACCTGGAACACTATAATACTGTCTGATAGACTGGATACCTGGAACATTATAATATAATACTGTCTGATAGACTGGATACCTGGAACATTATAATACTGTCTGATAGACTGGATACCTGGAACATTATAATACTGTCTGATAGACTGGATACCTGAAACATCATAATATAATACTGTCTGATAGACTGGATACCTGGAACATTATAATACTGTCTGATAGACTGGATACCTGGAACATTATAATATAATACTGTCTGATAGACTGGATACCTGGAACATCATAATATAATACTGTCTGATAGACTGGATACCTGGAACATTATAATATAATACTGTCTGATAGACTGGATACCTGGAACATTATAATACTGTCTGATAGACTGGATACCTGGAACATTATAATATAATACTGTCTGATAGACTGGATACCTGGAACATCATAATACTGTCTGATAGACTGGATACCTGGAACATTATAATACTGTCTGATAGACTGGATACCTGGAACATTATAATATAATACTGTCTGATAGACTGGATACCTGGAACATTATAATATAATACTGTCTGATAGACTGGATACCTGGAACACTATAATACTGTCTGATAGACTGGATACCTGGAACATTATAATACTGTCTGATAGACTGGATACCTGGAACATTATAATATAATACTGTCTGATAGACTGGATACCTGGAACATTATAATATAATACTGTCTGATAGACTGGATACCTGGAACATTATAATATAATACTGTCTGATAGTGTTCCAGGTGTGTGTATACCACCTACCCCGTGTGTGTGTTGAGCAGACAGCAGTTCAGTAATGCTGCAGTCCCCAGCTCGGCCAGGGGGAGGTGCTGCTCTGCTGTTGGGAGCCCCGTCTCTCCTTCCCCAGCGGCTCACACTCACACCGCTCACACACACCTTCCTACTGGTGGCGGGCCGCTCCCGAGACACGCTCCTCCCCTCTTTAGGAGCTCCTCCCACCTTCCTACTGTGGGGGTTTTCCTTGGGAACGTGGTCTTTAGGGACGAAACTGTCTTTGTCCCTGGGAACGTGGTCTTTAGGGACGAGACTGTCCTTGGGAACGTGCTCTATAGGGACGAGACTGTCCCTGGGAACGTGGTCTTTAGGGACGAGACTGTCCCTGGGAACGTGGTCTTTAGGGACGAGACTGTCCCTGGGAACGTGGTCTTTAGGGACGAGACTGTCTTTGTCCCTGGGAACGTGGTCTTTAGGGGGTGAGACTGTCCTTGGGAACGTGCTCTACCTTCCTAGGGACGAGACTGTCCCTGGGAACGTGGTCTTTAGGGAGGAGACTGTCCTTGGGAACGTGCTCTATAGGGACGAGACTGTCTTTGTCCCTGGGAACGTGCTCTATAGGAACGAGACTGTCCTTGGGAACGTGGTCTTTAGGGACGAGACTGTCCTTGGGAACGTTCTCTGAGCGTTGAGTTACGGTCAGGCTGGGCTCTCTGTGGGGTCGGGTTACATGTGTGTCTGTGTCTGTCTCTGTGTCTGTCTCTGTGTGTGTGTGGTCAGGCTGGTCTCTCTGTGGGGTCGGGTTCGGTCAGGCTGGTCTCTCTGTGTGGTCGTGTGTTCGGTCAGGCTGGTCTCTGTGGTTGGGTTACGGTCAGGCTGGTCTCTCTGTGGGGTGGGTTCGGTCAGTCTGGTCTCTCTGTGGGGTCGGGTTTCGGTCAGCCTCTGCTTCACCTGACCGGTTCCTCACTGGTCCGGCTGACAGACCCGATACGGGGCCCAGAGACTGACCGCTGTCGTTGACCGCACGGTCTACAGACTGCCCGTCATTCACTGACCCTGTGCAGTCTCTAGAGGGATCCCAGATATCCAGTGGTCGATGGACTGACCTTCAGTCACTGACCCTGTGTGGTCTCTAGAGGGATCCCAGATCCAGAGTGGTCAAGACTGCCCTTCAGTCACTGACCCTGTGCGGTCTCTAGAGGGATCCCAGATATCCGAGTGGTCTATAGACTGACCTTCAGTCACTGACCCTGTGCAGTCTCTAGAGGGATCCCAGATCTCCGAGTGGTCGATGGACTGACCTTCAGTCACTGACCCTGTGGTCTCTAGAGGGATCCCAGATCTCCGAGTGGTCGATGGACTCACCCTGGTCGCCGAGCGCACGTGGTCAACAGACCGTGTCTGGTCGACGACACAGTGAACACGTGGTGTCGCCGTGCAGTTTGTGCACTCTCTCTAGCCGAGACACAGCACCGTGTCAGACACCTCTCCTTCACGACCTCGGCCAGCCAATCCTGTCCCACCGTCAGAGACACACAAAATGGCAGCCGTCCTCAGTTTCCTTGGGGCCCCGTCCAGGGTCAGTCTGACACAGACAGGCAACCGACGGAGAACAGCTCCGGGCTCGGCTGCTCACCGACGCCATCTTGATCGCCGAGCCCAATCTGGCTCCCGTCACTCCTCAGGCTGGTTGATCCACGGGGAGTCGCCTCTTCACGGTTTCCTACCTCCCGGTTGTCCCGCCGCCTGGCCCAGGGACGACAGCTGACCTGCGCAGCTCTGTGAGAGAGACGGGGTCCTCGGGAACATCGAGCTCCTCCTGGGTGGTGTTCAGAGAGATGATGTCACAGATGGGTGGACGGAGGAAGGAGGGAGGAGGAGGAGGGAGGGAACGTGAGCTGGGGGTGGAGGAGAAGAGAGGTTTCCTGTGGCTGGCGCCGGGAACTCGTTCAGAGATATCTAGACTGGAAACCTTCACTGTTGGTTACTCCGCTGTTACCCAGGTCGGCCAATGAGCTGTCAGCGTTGGCCAGGGCCCGCCCTGTTTGGCACGTCTGAGGAAGGAACGCTGGACCCGTTCTTCTCTTCCACCCTGGACGAAGTCATCGGAGGAGTTGAAACTGAGCTGAGCTAGAAGGACCTGAGAAGACAAGAGAGACAGAGACACACAGAGAGAGAGAGAGACAGAGACACACACAGAGAGAGAGAGACAGAGACACAGAGAGAGAGAGACAGAGAGAGAGAGAGAGAGAGACAGAGACACAGAGAGAGAGAGACAGAGACACAGAGAGAGAGAGACACAGAGAGAGAGAGACAGAGACACAGAGAGAGAGACAGAGACACACAGAGAGAGAGAGAGACAGAGACACACACAGAGAGAGAGAGAGACAGAGACACACACAGAGAGAGAGAGAGACAGAGACACACACAGAGAGAGACAGACACACACAGAGAGAGACAGAGACACAAACAGAGACAGAGACAAACAGAGAGAGACAGACACACAGGGGTTAGGATCTCAGGGGGATAGATGTAGCTCACATTTATGACCAGAGCCACTGTGGAGAAGGGATGGATCAGACCTACGGGGCCTCGGGGGAGTGACGGTAGGATGGAGAGGAGAGGGGAACGGGGCCTCGGGGGAGTGACGGTAGGATGGAGAGGAGAGGGAGAACGGGGCCTCGGGGAGTGACGGTAGGATGGAGAGGAGAGGGAGAACGGGGCCTCGGGGGAGTGACGGTAGGATGGAGACGTGGAGGGAGAACGGTCCCTGGGAACGTGGTCTTTAGGATGGAGAGGAGAGGGAGAACGGGTCCCTCGGGGACGTGGTCGGTAGGATGGAGAGGAGAGGGAGAACGGGCCTAGGGGGAGTGTCGGTAGGATGGAGAGGGAGAACGGGCCTCGGGGACGTGGACGGTAGGATGGAGAGGGAGAACGGGGCCTCGGGGGAGTGACGGTAGGATGGAGAGGGAGAACGGGGCCTCGGGGAGAGTGGCGGTAGGATGGAGAGGGAGAACGTGGGCCTCGGGGGAGTGACGGTAGGATGGAGAGGGGAACTGGGCCTCGGGGGAGTGACGGTAGGATGGAGAGGAGAGGGAGAACGGGGCCTCTGTGGGGGAGTGACGGTAGGATGGAGAGGAGAGGGAGAACGGGGCCTCTGTGGGAGTCGGGACGGTCAGGATGGAGTGGATCGGGAGAACGGGGCCTCTGTGGGGAGTGACGGTAGGATGGAGCGGATCGGGAGAACGGGGCCTCGGGGGAGTCCGGTAGGATGGAGAGGGAGAACGGGGCCTCTGGGGGTGGGAGTGACGGTAGGATGGAGAGGGGAGAACGGGGACTCGGGGGAGTGACTGTAGGATGGAGAGGGAGAACGGGCCTCTGGGGAGTGAGGGTCCCAGGATGGAGAGGGAGAACGGGGCCTCGGGGGAGTGACGGTAGGATGGAGTGGAGAACGGGGCCTCTGGGGGACTGACGGTAGGATGGAGAGGAGAGGGAGAACGGGGCCTCGGGGGGAGTGACTGTGCAGGATGGAGAGGGAGAACGGGCCTCGGGGAGTGACGGTAGGATGGAGAGGGAGAACGGGGCCTCGGGGGATCCCAGGATGGAGTGGGAGAAAGGGGCCTCGGGGGAGTGACGGGTCTCTAGAGGGAGCAGATCAAGTGGTCTATAGACGGGGCCTCGGGGAGTGACCCGGTAGGATGGAGAGATCCCAGAACGAGGGCCTGGGGGACTGACCTTCAGGATGGAGAGGGGAGAACGGGCCTCTGGGGATCCCAGACGGTAGGATGGAGAGGGAGAACGGGGCCTGGGGGAGTGACGGAGGATGGAGAGGAGTGGGAGAACGGGCCTCTGGGGGGAGTGACTGTAGGATGGAGAGGGAGAACGGGGCCTCTGGGAGAGTGACTGACCCTAGGATGGAGAGGGAGAACGAGGGCCTCGGGGGAGTGACGGTAGGATGGAGTCGGGAGAACGGGGCCTCGGGGAGTGACGGTAGGATGGAGAGGAAGAACGGGGCCTAGGGGGAGTGACGGTGGATCGATGGAGAGGCTCCCGAGGGCCTGGGGGGAGAGACTGTAGGATGGAGCGGGAGAACGGGGCCTCGGGGGAGTGACGGTAGGATGGAGAGGAGAGGGAGAACGGGGCCTCTGGGGGAGTGACGGTAGGATGGAGCGGGAGAACGGGGCCTCGGGGGAGTGACTGGTCAGGATGGAGAGGGAGAACGGGGCTCGGGGGAGTGACGGTAGGATGGAGCAGGATCGGGAGAACGGGCCTCGGGGGAGTGACGGCTAGGATGGAGCGGATCGGGAGAACGGGGCCTCGGGGTGTGTGGAGGATGGAGAGGGAGAACGGGGCCTCGGGGAGTGTGGTAGGATGGAGAGGGAGAACGGGGCCTCGGGGGAGTGACGGTAGGATGGAGAGGAGAACGGGGCCTCGGGGGAGTGACGGTAGGATGGAGAGGAGAGGGAGAACGGGGCCTCGGGGGAGTGACGGTAGGATGGAGAGGAGAGGGAAACGGGGCCTCGGGGAGTGACGGTAGGATGGAGAGGAGAGGGAGAACAGACCTCGGGGGGGAGTGACTGTAGGATGGAGAGGGAGAACGGGGCCTCGGGGGAGTGACTGTAGGATGGAGAGGAGAAACAGGGCCTCGGGGAGAGAAGACAAGAGGATGGAGGAGGAGAGGGAGAACAGGGCCTCGGGAGTGACAGTAGGACAGAGAGAGGAGAACAGAGCCTCAGGGGGAGTGACAGAGGATGGAGAGGAGAGAACGGGGCCTCGGGGAGAGTGACGGTAGGATGGAGAGATGGAGAACGGGGCCTCGGGGGAGTGACGGTAGGATGGAGAGGAGAGGGAGAACGGGGCCTCGGGGGAGTGACGGAGGATGGAGAGGAGAGGAGAAGGGCCTCAGGGGGAGTGACTGTAGGATGGAGAGGGAGAACGGGGCCTCAGGGGGAGTGACGACCAGGATGGAGAGGAGAGGGAGAACGGGGCCTCGGGGGAGTGACGGTAGGATGGAGAGGAGAGGGAGAACGGGCCTCGGGGAGTGACGGTAGGATGGAGAGGAGAGGGAGAACGGGCCTCGGGGAGGACGGGATGGATGGAGAGGGAGAACGGGCCTCGGGGAGTGACGGTAGGATGGAGAGGGAGTAGGAGAACGGGGCCTCGGGGGAGTGACGGTAGGATGGAGAGGGAGAACGGGCCTCGGGGGAGTGAAGGTAGGATGGAGAGGGAGAACGGGGCCTCGGGGGAGTGACGGTAGGATGGAGAGGGAGAACGGGCCTCGGGGGGAGTGACGGTAGGATGGAGAGGGAGAACGGGGCCTCGGGGGAGTGGACGGTAGGATGGAGAGAGGGAGAACGGGGCCTCGGGGGAGTGACGGTAGGATGGAGCGGAGGGAGAACGGGCCTCGGGGAGTGACGGTAGGATGGAGGAGGGAGAACGGGGCCTCGGGGGAGTGACGGTAGGATGGAGAGGGAGAACGGGCCTCGGGGGAGTGACGGTAGGATGGAGAGGGAGAACGGGGCCTCGGGGGAGTGACGGTAGGATGGAGAGAGGGAGAACGGGGCCTCGGGGGAGTGATGGTAGGATGGAGAGGGAGAACGGGCCTCGGGGAGGACGGTATGGATGGAGAGGGAGAACGGGGCCTCGGGGGGAGTGACGGTAGGATGGAGAGGAGGGAGAACGGGCCTCGGGGAGTGACGGTAGGATGGAGAGGAGAGGAGAACGGGGCCTCGGGGGAGTGACGGTAGGATGGAGAGGGAGAACGGGCCTCGGGGAGTGACGGTAGGATGGAGAGGGAGAACGGGGCCTCGGGGAGTGACGGTAGGATGGAGAGGGAGAACGGGGCCTCGGGGGAGTGACGGTAGGATGGAGCAGATCGGGAGAACGGGCCTCGGGGGAGTGACGGTAGGATGGGGGAGGGAGAACGGGGCCTCGGGGGGAGTGACGGTAGGATGGAGAAGAGAGGGAGAACGGGCCTCGGGGGAGTGACGGTAGGATGGAGAGGGAGAACGGGCCTCGGGGGGAGTGGGACGGTAGGATGGAGAGGGAGAACGGGGCCTCGGGGAGTGACGGTAGGATGGATGGAGAGGGAGAACGGGGCCTCGGGGAGTGACGGTAGGATGGAGAGGGAGAACGGGCCTCGGGGGGAGTGACGGTAGGATGGAGAGGAGAACGGGGCCTCGGGGGAGTGGGACGGGTAGGATGGAGAGGGAGAAAGGGGCCTCGGGGGGAGTGACGGTAGGATGGAGAGGGAGAACGGGGCCTCGGGGGAGTGACGGTAGGATGGAGAGGGGAGAACGGGGCCTGGGGGAGTGACGGTAGGATGGAGAGAGGGAGAACGGGGCCTCGGGGGAGTGACGGTAGGATGGAGAGGGAGAACGGGGCCTTGGGGGGAGTGACGGTAGGGATGGAGAGGGGAGAACGGGGCCTCGGGGGAGTGACGGTAGGATGGAGAGGGAGAACGGGGCCTCGGGGGAGTGACGGTAGGATGGAGGAGAGGGAGAACGGGCCTCGGGGGAGTGACGGTAGGATGGAGAGGGAGAACGGGGCCTCGGGGGAGTGACGGTAGGATGGAGAGGGGAGAACGGGGCCTCGGGGGGAGTGACGGTAGGATGGAGAGGAGAACGGGGCCTCTGGGGAGTGACGGTAGGATGGAGAGGGAGAACGGGGCCTCGGGGGAGTGACGGTAGGGATGGAGAGAGGAGAACGGGGCCTCGGGGGAGTGGACTGTAGGATGGAGGGAGAACGGGGCCTCTGGGGGAGTGACGGTAGGATGGAGAGGGAGAACGGGGCCTCGGGGGAGTGACGGTAGGATGGAGAGGGATTGGAGAACGGGGCCTCGGGGGAGTGACGGTAGGATGGAGAGGGAGAACGGGGCCTCGGGGGGAGTGGGACGGTAGGATGGAGAGGGAGAACGGGGCCTCGGGGAGTGACGGTAGGATGGAGAGGGAGAACGGGGCCTCGGGGGAGTGACGGTAGGATGGAGGGAGAACGGGGCCTCGGGGAGTGACGGTAGGATGGAGAGGAGAACGGGGCCTCGGGGGAGTGACGGTAGGATGGGAGAGGGAGAACGGGGCCTCGGGGGAGTGACGGTAGGATGGAGAGGGAGAACGGGCCTCGGGGGAGGACAGTAGGATGGAGAGGGAGAAAGGGGCCTCGGGGGAGGACGGTAGGATGGAGCGGGAGAACGGGGCCTCGGGGGAGTGACGGTAGGATGGGAGAGGGAGAACGGGCCTCGGGGGAGTGACGGTAGGATGGGAGGGGAGAACGGGCCTCGGGGGAGTGACGGTAGGATGGAGAGGGAGAACGGGGCCTCGGGGGGAGTGACGGTAGGATGGAGAGGGAGAACGGGGCCTCGGGGAGTGACGGTAGGATGGAGAGGGAGAACGGGGCCTCGGGGAGTGACGGTAGGATGGAGAGGGAGAACGGGGCCTCGGGGGAGTGACGGTAGGATGGAGAGGAGAGGGAGAACGGGGCCTCGGGGGAGTGACGGTAGGATGGAGAGGGAGAACGGGCCTCGGGGAGTGACGGTAGGATGGAGAGGAGGGGAGAACGGGCCTCGGGGGGAGTGACGGTAGGGATGGAGAGGGAGAACGGGGCCTCGGGGGAGTGACGGTAGGATGGAGAGGGAGAACGGGGCCTCGGGGAGTGACGGTAGGATGGAGAGGGAGAACGGGCCTCGGGGGGAGTGACGGTAGGATGGAGAGGAGAGGGAGAACGGGCCTGGGGGGAGTGACGGTAGGATGGAGAGGGAGAACGGGGCCTCGGGGGAGTGACGGTAGGATGGAGAGGGAGAACGGGGCCTCGGGGGAGTGGACGGTAGGATGGAGAGGGAGAACGGGGCCTCGGGGGGAGTGACGGTAGGATGGAGAGGGAGAACGGGGCCTCGGGGGAGTGACGGTAGGATGGAGAGGGAGAACGGGGCCTCGGGGAGTGACGGTAGGATGGAGGGAGAACGGGCCTCGGGGGGAGTGACGGTAGGATGGAGAGGGAGAACGGGGCCTCGGGGGGAGTGACGGTAGGATGGAGAGGGAGAACGGGCCTCGGGGGAGTGACGGTAGGATGGAGAGACGGAGGGAGAACGGGGCCTCGGGGGGAGTGACGGTAGGATGGAGAGGAGAGGGAGAACGGGCCTCGGGGAGTGGGGACGGGATAGGATGGAGAGGGAGAACGGGCCTCGGGGAGTGACTGTGGGATGGAGGGAGAGTGACTGTAGGATGGAGAGAGGGAGAACGGGCCTCGGGGGAGTGACGGTAGGATGGAGAGGGGAGAACGGGGCCTCGGGGAGTGGGTAGGATGGAGAGGGAGAACGGGGCCTCGGGGGAGTGACGGAGGATGGAGAGGGAGAACGGGGCCTCGGGGGAGTGACGGTAGGATGGAGAGGGAGAACGGGGCCTCGGGAAGTGACGGTAGGATGGAGAGGGAGAACGGGGCCTCGGGGGGAGAGGACGGTAGGATGGAGAGGGAGGGAGAACGGGGCCTCGGGGGAGTGACGGTAGGATGGAGAGGGAGAACGGGCCTCGGGGGAGTGACGGTAGGATGGAGAGGGAGAACGGGGCCTCGGGGGAGTGACGGTAGGATGGAGAGGGAGAACGGGGCCTCGGGGGAGTGGGGACGGTAGGATGGAGAGGGAGAACGGGGCCTCGGGGAGTGACGGTAGGATGGAGAGGGGAGAACGGGGCCTCGGGGGAGGACGGTAGGATGGAGAGGGAGAACGGGGCCTCGGGGGAGTGACGGTAGGATGGAGAGGGAGAACGGGCCTCGGGGAGTGGACGGTAGGATGGAGAGGGAGAACGGGCCTCGGGGAGTGACGGTAGGATGGAGCAGAGCGGGAGAACGGGGCCTCGGGGGGAGTGACGGTAGGATGGAGAGGGAGAACGGGGCCTCGGGGGAGTGACGGTAGGATGGAGAGGGAGAACGGGGCCTCGGGGGGAGTGACGGTAGGATGGAGAGGGAGAACGGGGCCTCGGGGGAGTGACGGTAGGATGGAGAGGGAGAACGGGGCCTCGGGGGAGTGACGGTAGGATGGAGAGGGAGAACGGGGCCTCGGGGGAGTGACGGTAGGATGGAGAGGGAGAACGGGGCCTCGGGGGAGTGACGGTAGGATGGAGAGGGAGAACGGGGCCTCGGGGGAGTGACGGTAGGATGGAGAGGGAGAACGGGGCCTCGGGGGAGGACGGTAGGATGGGAGAGAGGGAGAACGGGGCCTCGGGGGGAGTGACGGTAGGATGGAGAGGAGAGGGAGAACGGGGCCTCGGGGGGAGTGACGGTAGGATGGAGAGGGAGAACGGGGCCTCGGGGGGAGTGACGGATAGGATGGAGAGGATGGAGAGGGAG
This sequence comes from Oncorhynchus nerka, assembly GCF_034236695.1. Classification (NCBI taxonomy): domain Eukaryota; kingdom Metazoa; phylum Chordata; class Actinopteri; order Salmoniformes; family Salmonidae; genus Oncorhynchus; species Oncorhynchus nerka. The sequence continues at coordinate 56,231 of NW_027040402.1, read as the reverse complement.
AACGGGCCTCGGGGAGTGACGGTAGGATGGAGAGGGAGAACGGGGCCTCGGGGAGTGACGGTAGGATGGAGAGGGAGAACGGGGCCTCGGGGGGAGTGACGGTAGGATGGAGAGGGAGAACGGGGCCTCGGGGGGAGTGACGGTAGGATGGAGAGGAGAGGGAGAACGGGGCCTCGGGGGGAGTGACGGTAGGATGGAGGAGAGGGAGAACGGGGCCTCGGGGGAGTGACGGTAGGATGGAGAGGGAGAACGGGCCTCGGGGGAGTGACGGTAGGATGGAGAGGGAGAACGGGCCTCGGGGGAGGACGGTAGGATGGAGAGGGAGAACGGGGCCTCGGGGAGTGACGGTAGGATGCAGATCGGGAGAACGGGGCCTCGGGGAGTGGGACGGTAGGATGGAGAGGGAGAACGGGGCCTCGGGGAGGACGGTAGGATGGAGAGGGAGAACGGGGCCGCGGGGGGAGTGACGGTAGGATGGAGAGGGAGAACGGGGCCTCGGGGGAGTGACGGTAGGATGGAGAGGGAGAACGGGCCTCGGGGGGAGTGACGGTAGGATGGAGAGGGAGAACGGGGCCTCGGGGAGTGACGGTAGGATGGAGAGGGAGAACGGGGCCTCGGGGGAGTGACGGTAGGATGGAGAGGGAGAACGGGGCCTGGGGGGGGAGTGACGGTAGGATGGAGAGGGAGAACGGGGCCTCGGGGGAGTGACGGTAGGATGGAGAGGGAGAACGGGGCCTCGGGGGAGTGACGGTAGGATGGGAGAGGGAGAACGGGGCCTCGGGGGAGGACGGTAGGATGGAGCAGAGGGAGAACGGGCCTCGGGGGAGTGACGGTAGGATGGAGAGGAGAACGGGCCTCGGGGGATGGTAGGATGGAGAGGAGAACGGGGCCTCGGGGGGAGTGGGACGGTAGGATGGAGAGGGAGAACGGGGCCTCGGGGGAGTGACGGTAGGATGGAGAGGGAGAACGGGGCCTCGGGGAGTGACGGTAGGATGGAGGAGAGGGAGAACGGGGCCTCGGGGGAGTGACGGTAGGATGGAGAGGGAGAACGGGGCCTCGGGGGGAGTGACGGTAGGATGGAGCGGAGAGGGAGAACGGGGCCTCGGGGGAGTGACGGTAGGATGGAGAGGGAGAACGGGGCCTCTGGGGAGTGACGGTAGGATGGAGAGGGAGAACGGGGCCTCGGGGGAGTGACGGTAGGATGGAGAACGGGGAGTAGGAAGAGGGAGAACGGGCCTCGGGGGAGTGACGGTAGGATGGAGGGAGAACGGGCCTCGGGGGGAGTGACGGTAGGATGGAGAGGAGGGAGAACGGGGCCTCGGGGGAGTGACGGTAGGATGGAGAGGGAGAACGGGGCCTCGGGGGAGTGACTGTAGGATGGAGAGGGAGAACGGGCCTCGGGGGGAGTGACGGTAGGATGGAGAGGGAGAACGGGGCCTCGGGGGAGGACGGTAGGATGGAGAGGGAGAACGGGCCTCGGGGGTGACGGTAGGATGGAGAGGAGAGGGAGAACGGGCCTCGGGGGAGTGACGGTAGGATGGAGAGGGAGAACGGGGCCTCGGGGGAGTGACGGTAGGATGGAGAGGGAGAACGGGGCCTCGGGGGAGTGACGGTAGGATGGAGAGGGAGAACGGGGCCTCGGGGGGGGAGTGGAGAGGGACGGTAGGATGGAGAGAGGGAGAACGGGGCCTCGGGGGAGTGACGGTAGGATGGAGAGGGAGAACGGGGCCTCGGGGGGGAGTGACGGTAGGATGGAGAGGGAGAACGGGGCCTCGGGGGAGTGACGGTAGGATGGAGAGGGAGAACGGGGCCTCGGGGGAGTGACGGTAGGATGGAGAGGGAGAAAGGGGCTCGGGGGAGTGATGGTAGGATGGAGAGGGAGAACGGGGCCTCGGGGGGAGTGACGGTAGGATGGAGAGGGAGAACGGGGCCTCGGGGGGAGTGACGGTAGGATGGAGAGGGAGAACGGGGCCTCGGGGGAGTGACGGTAGGATGGAGAGGGAGAACGGGGCCTCGGGGGAGTGGACGGTAGGATGGAGAGGGAGAGAACGGGCCTCGGGGGAGTGACGGTAGGATGGAGAGGGAGAACGGGGCCTCGGGGAGTGACGGTAGGATGGAGAGGGAGAACGGGGCCTCGGGGGAGTGACGGTAGGATGGAGAGGGAGAACGGGGCCTCGGGGGAGTGACGGTAGGATGGAGCGGAGAGGGAGAACGGGGCCTCGGGGGAGTGACGGTAGGATGGAGAGGGAGAACGGGGCCTCGGGGGAGTGACGGTAGGATGGAGAGGGGAACGGGGCCTCGGGGGAGTGACGGTAGGATGGAGAGGGAGAACGGGGCCTCGGGGGAGTGACGGTAGGATGGAGAGGAGAGGGAGAACGGGGCCTCGGGGGGAGTGACGGTAGGATGGAGAGGGAGAACGGGGCCTCGGGGGAGTGACGGTAGGATGGAGAGGGAGAACGGGCCTCGGGGGAGTGACGGTAGGATGGAGAGGGAGAACGGGGCCTCGGGGGAGTGACGGTAGGATGGAGAGGGAGAACGGGGCCTCGGGGGAGTGACGGTATGGGATGGAGAGGGAGAACGGGGCCTCGGGGGAGTGGACGGTAGGATGGAGAGGGAGAACGGGGCCTCGGGGGAGTGACGGTAGGATGGAGAGGGAGAACGGGGCCTCGGGGGAGTGACGGTAGGATGGAGAGGAGAGGGAGAACGGGGCCTCGGGGGAGTGACGGTAGGATGGAGAGGGAGAACGGGGCCTCGGGAGAAGGATGGAGAGGGAGAACGGGGCCTCGGGGGAGTGACGGTAGGATGGAGAGGAGAGGGAGAACGGGGCCTCGGGGGAGTGACGGTAGGATGGAGAGGGAGAACGGGGCCTCTGGGGGAGTGACGGTAGGATGGAGAGGGAGAACGGGGCCTCGGGGGGAGTGACGGTAGGATGGAGAGGGAGAACGGGGCCTCGGGGGAGTGGGACGTCGGTAGGATGGAGAGGGAGAACGGGCCTCGGGGGGAGTGACGGTAGGATGGAGAGAGGGAGAACGGGGCCTCGGGGAGTGACGGTAGGATGGAGAGAGAGGGAGAACGGGCCTCGGGGGAGTGGACGGTAGGATGGAGGAGAGGGAGAACGGGGCCTCGGGGGAGTGGACGGTAGGATGGAGAGGGAGAACGGGGCCTGGGGGGAGTGACGGTAGGATGGAGAGGGAGAACGGGGCCTCGGGGGGAGTGACGGTAGGATGGGCAGAGGGAGAACGGGGCCTCGGGGAGTGACGGTAGGATGGAGAGAGAGGGAGAACGGGGCCTCGGGGGGAGATGGACGGTAGGATGGAGAGGGAGAACGGGGCCTCGGGGGAGGACGGTAGGATGGAGAGGGAGAACGGGCCTCGGGGGAGTGACGGTAGGATGGAGAGGGAGAACGGGCCTCGGGGGGAGTGACGGTAGGATGGAGAGGGAGAACGGGGCCTCTGGGGGGAGTGACGGTAGGATGGAGAGGGAGAACGGGCCTCGGGGGAGTGACGGTAGGATGGAGAGGGAGAACGGGGCCTCGGGGGAGTGACGGTAGGATGGAGAGGGAGAACGGGCCTGGGGGAGGACGGGATGGATGGAGAGGGAGAACGGGCCTCGGGGGAGTGACGGTAGGATGGAGAGGGAGAAGGGGGCCTCGGGGGGAGTGGACGGTAGGATGGAGAGGGAGAACGGGGCCTCGGGGGAGTGACGGTAGGATGGAGAGGGAGAACGGGGCCTCGGGGGAGTGACGGTAGGATGGAGAGGGAGAACGGGCCTCGGGGGAGGACGGTAGGATGGAGGAGAGGGAGAACGGGGCCTCGGGGGAGTGACGGTAGGATGGAGAGGGAGAACGGGGCCTCGGGGGAGTGGGACGGTAGGATGGAGAGGGAGAACGGGGCCTCGGGGGGAGTGACGGTAGGATGGAGAGGGAGAACGGGGCCTCGGGGGAGGACGGTAGGATGGAGAGGGAGAACGGGGCCTCGGGGGAGTGACGGTAGGATGGAGAGGGAGAACGGGGCCTCGGGGGGAGTGACGGTAGGATGGAGAGGAGAGGGAGAACGGGCCTCGGGGGAGTGACGGTAGGATGGAGAGGGAGAACGGGCCTCGGGGGAGTGACGGTAGGGATGGAGAGGGAGAACGGGGCCTCGGGGGAGTGACGGTAGGATGGAGAGGGAGAACGGGGCCTCGGGGGAGTGACGGTAGGATGGAGAGGGAGAACGGGCCTCGGGGAGTGACGGTAGGATGGAGAGGGAGAACGGGGCCTCGGGGGAGTGACGGTAGGATGGAGAGGGAGAACGGGGCCTCGGGGGAGTGACGGTAGGATGGAGAGGGAGAACGGGCCTCGGGGGAGTGACGGTAGGATGGAGAGGGAGAACGGGCCTCGGGGGAGTGGACGGTAGGATGGAGAGGGAGAACGGGCCTCGGGGGAGTGACGGTAGGATGGAGAGGGAGAACGGGGCCTGGGGAGTGACGGTAGGATGGAGAGGGAGAACGGGGCCTCGGGGGGGGAGTGACGGTAGGATGGAGAGGAGAGGGAGAACGGGGCCTCGGGGGAGTGACGGTAGGATGGAGAGGGAGAACGGGGCCTCGGGGGGGAGTGACGGAGGATGGAGAGGGAGAACGGGGCCGGGGGGGAGTGACGGTAGGATGGAGAGGAGAACGGGCCTCGGGGGGAGTGACGGTAGGATGGAGAGGGAGAACGGGGCCTCGGGGGAGTGACGGTAGGATGGAGAGGGAGAACGGGGCCTCGGGGGAGTGACGGTAGGATGGAGAGGGAGAACGGGGCCTCGGGGGAGTGGGACGGTAGGATGGAGAGGGAGAACGGGCCTCGGGGGGAGTGGGAGAAGAGGGGAACGGGGCCTCGGGGGAGTGACGGTAGGATGGAGAGGGAGAACGGGGCCTCGGGGGAGTGGGACGGTAGGATGGAGAGGGGAGAACGGGCCGGGGGAGGGGAGGATGGAGAGGGAGAACGGGCCTCGGGGGAGTGACGGTAGGATGGAGAGGGAGAACGGGCCTCGGGGGAGTGACGGTAGGATGGAGAGGGAGAACGGGCCTCGGGGAGTGACGGTAGGATGGAGAGGGAGAACGGGGCCTCGGGAGGACGGTAGGATGGAGAGGGAGAACGGGGCCTCGGGGGAGTGACGGTAGGATGGAGAGGGAGAACGGGGCCTCGGGGGGAGTGACGGTAGGATGGAGAGGAGAGGGAGAACGGGCCTCGGGGGAGTGACGGTAGGATGGAGAGGAGAACGGGGCCTCGGGGGAGTGACGGTAGGATGGAGAGGAGAGGGAGAACGGGGCCTGGAGGGGGAGTGACGGTAGGATGGAGAGGGAGGGAGAACGGGGCCTCTCGGGGGGAGTGACGGTAGGATGGAGAGGGAGAACGGGGCCTCGGGGGAGTGACGGTAGGATGGGAGGGAGAACGGGGCCTCGGGGGAGTGACGGTAGGATGGAGAGGAGAACGGGGCCTCGGGGAGTGACGGTAGGATGGAGAGGGAGAACGGGGCCTGGGGGAGTGACGGTAGGATGGAGAGGAGAGGGAGAACGGGCCTCGGGGGAGTGACGGTAGGATGGAGAGGGAGAACGGGGCCTCGGGGGAGTGACGGTAGGATGGAGAGGAGAACGGGGCCTCGGGGGAGTGACGGTAGGATGGAGAGGGAGAAAGGGGCCTCGGGGAGTGACGGTAGGATGGAGAGGGAGAACGGGGCCTCGGGGAGTGACGGTAGGATGGAGAGAGGGAGAACGGGCCTCGGGGGAGTGACGGTAGGATGGAGAGGAGACGGGGCCTCGGGGGGAGAACGGGCCTCGGGGGAGGACGGTAGGATGGAGAGGGAGAACGGGGCCTCGGGGGAGTGACGGTAGGATGGAGAGGGAGAACGGGCCTCGGGGGAGTGACGGTAGGATGGAGAGGGAGAACGGGGCCTCGGGGAGTGACGGTAGGATGGAGAGGAGAGGGAGAACGGGGCCTCGGGGGAGTGACGGTAGGATGGAGAGGGAGAACGGGGCCTCGGGGATGGGACGGTAGGATGGAGAGGAGAGGGAGAACGGGGCCTCGGGGGGAGTGACGGTAGGATGGAGAGGAGAGGGAGAACGGGCCTCGGGGGGAGTGACTGTAGGATGGAGAGGGAGAACGGGGCCTCGGGGGGAGTGACTGTAGGATGGAGAGGGAGAACGGGGCCTCGGGGAGAGTGACGGTAGGATGGAGAGGGAGAACGGGGCCTCGGGGGGAGGACGGTAGGATGGAGAGGGAGAACGGGGCCTCGGGGGGGAGGACGGTAGGATGGAGAGGGAGAACGGGCCTCGGGGGAGTGACGGTAGGATGGAGAGGGAGGGAGAACGGGGCCTCGGGGGGAGTGACGGTAGGATGGAGAGGGAGAACGGGGCCTCGGGGGAGTGACGGTAGGATGGGAGAGGGAGAACGGGCCTCGGGGGGAGGACGGTAGGATGGAGAGGGAGAACGGGCCTCGATGGGGGGAGTGATGGAGGATGGAGAGGGAGAACGGGGCCTCGGGGGGAGTGACGGTAGGGATGGAGAGGGAGAAAGGGGCCTCGGGGAGTGACGGTGGGATGGAGAGGGAGAACGGGGGGCCTCGGGGGAGTGACGGTAGGATGGAGAGGGAGAACGGGGCCTCGGGGGGAGTGACTGTAGGATGGAGGGAGAACGGGGCCTCGGGGGGAGTAGGGATGGTAGGATGGAGAGGGAGAACGGGGCCTCGGGGGAGTGACGGTAGGATGGAGGAGAGGGAGAACGGGGCCTCGGGGGGTGACGGTAGGATGGAGAGGGAGAACGGGGCCTCGGGGGAGTGACGGTAGGATGGAGAGGGAGAACGGGGCCTCGGGGGAGGACGGTAGGATGGAGAGGGGAGAACGGGGCCTCGGGGGAGTGACGGTAGGATGGAGAGGGGAGAACGGGGCCTCGGGGGAGTGGGACGGTAGGAGGATGGAGAGGGAGAACGGGGCCTCGGGGGGAGTGACGGTAGGATGGAGAGGGAGAACGGGGCCTCGGGGGGAGTGACGGTAGGATGGAGAGGAGAGGGAGAACGGGCCTCGGGGGGAGTGACGGTAGGATGGAGAAGAGAGGGAGAACGGGCCTCGGGGGGAGGACGGTAGGATGGAGAGGGAGAACGGGGCCTCGGGGGAGTGACGGTAGGATGGAGAGGGAGAACGGGCCTCGGGGGGAGTGACGGTAGGATGGAGAGGAGAACGGGGGCCTCGGGGGAGTGACGGTAGGATGGAGAGGGAGAACGGGGCCTCGGGGAGTGACGGTAGGATGAGAGGAGAACGGGAGAACGGGGCCTCGGGGGAGTGAGGGTAGGATGGAGAGGGAGAACGGGGCCGCGGGGGGAGTGACGGTAGGATGGAGAGGAGAGGGAGAACGGGGCCTCGGGGGAGTGACGGTAGGATGGAGAGGAGAGGGAGAACGGGGCCTCGGGGGGAGTGACGGTAGGATGGAGAGGAGAGGGAGAACGGGCCTCGGGGGGAGTGACGGTAGGATGGAGAGGGGAGAACGGGGCCTCGGGGAGTGACGGTAGGATGGAGAGGGAGGGAGAACGGGCCTCGGGGGGAGTGACGGTAGGATGGAGAGAGGGAGAACGGGGCCTCGGGGGGAGTGACGGTAGGATGGAGAGGGAGAACGGGGCCTCGGGGAGTGGGTAGGATGGAGAGGGAGAACGGGGCCTCGGGGGAGGACGGTAGGATGGAGAGGGAGAACGGGGCCTCGGGGAGTGACGGTAGGATGGAGAGGGGAGAACGGGGCCTCGGGGGAGTGACGGTAGGATGGAGAGGGAGAACGGGGCCTCGGGGGAGTGACGGTAGGATGGAGAGGGAGAACGGGGCCTCGGGGGAGTGACGGTAGGATGGAGCGGAGAGGGAGAACGGGGCCTCGGGGGAGTGACGGTAGGATGGAGAGGGAGAACGGGGCCTCGGGGGAGTGATGGTAGGATGGAGAGGGGAGAACGGGGCCTCGGGGGGGAGTGGGACGGTGGAGGATGGAGAGGGAGAACGGGGCCTCGGGGAGTGACGGTAGGATGGAGAGGGAGAGAACGGGCCTCGGGGGGAGTGACGGTAGGATGGAGAGGGAGAACGGGGCCTCGGGGGGAGTGACGGTAGGATGGAGAGGGAGAACGGGGCCTCGGGGGGAGTGACGGTAGGATGGAGAGGGAGAACGGGGCCTCGGGGGAGGACGGTAGGATGGAGAGGGAGAACGGGGCCTCGGGGGAGTGACGGTAGGATGGAGGAGGGAGAACGGGGCCTCGGGGGGAGTGACGGTAGGATGGAGAGGGAGAACGGGCCTCGGGGGAGTGGACGGTAGGATGGAGAGGGAGAACGGGGCCTCGGGGGAGTGACGGTAGGATGGAGAGGGAGAACGGGCCTCGGGGGAGTGACGGTAGGATGGAGAGGAGAGGGAGAACGGGCCTCGGGGAGTGACGGTAGGATGGAGAGAGGGAGAACGGGCCTCGGGGGAGGACGGTAGGATGGGAGAGAGGGAGAACGGGCCTCGGGGGAGTGACGGTAGGATGGAGAGGGAGAACGGGGCCTCGGGGGAGTGACGGTAGGATGGAGAGGGAGAACGGGGCCTCGGGGGAGTGACGGTAGGATGAGAGAGGGAGAACGGGCCTCGGGGGAGTGACGGTAGGATGGAGAGGGAGAACGGGCCTCGGGGGAGTGGGACGGTAGGATGGAGAGGGAGAACGGGCCTCTGGGGGAGTGACGGTAGGATGGAGAGGGAGAACGGGGCCTCGGGGGGGAGTGGGGGATGGAGAGGGGGAACGGGGCCTCGGGGGGAGTGACGGTAGGATGGAGAGGGAGAACGGGGCCTCGGGGGGAGTGACGGTAGGATGGAGAGAGGGAGAACGGGGCCTCGGGGGAGTGACGGTAGGATGGAGAGGGAGAACGGGGCCTCGGGGGGAGGACGGTAGGATGGAGAGGGAGAACGGGCCTCGGGGGGAGTGACGGTAGGATGGAGAGGAGAGGGAGAACGGGCCTCGGGGAGTGACGGTAGGATGGAGAGGGAGAACGGGGCCTCGGGGGGAGTGACGGTAGGATGGAGAGAACGGGAGAACGGGCCTCGGGGGAGTGACGGTAGGATGGAGAGAGGGAGAACGGGGCCTCGGGGGAGTGACGGTAGGATGGAGAGGGATCGGGAGAACGGGGCCTAGGGGGAGGACGGTAGGATGGAGAGGGAGAAAGGGGCCTCGGGGGGGTAGGATGGAGCGGGAGAACGGGGCCTCGGGGGGGACGGTAGGATGGAGAGGGAGAACGGGGCCTCGGGGGAGTGGACGGTAGGATGGAGAGGGAGAACGGGCCTCGGGGGAGTGACGGTAGGATGGAGAGGGAGAACGGGGCCTCGGGGGAGGACGGTAGGATGGAGAGGGAGAACGGGCCTCGGGGGGAGTGACGGTAGGATGGAGAGGGAGAACGGGGCCTCGGGGGAGGACGGTAGGATGGAGAGGGAGAACGGGGCCTCGGGGGGGAGGACGGGTAGGATGGAGAGGAGAACGGGGCCTCGGGGGAGTGACGGTAGGATGGAGGGAGAACGGGGCCTCGGGGGGAGTGACGGTAGGATGGAGAGGGAGAAAGGGGCCTCGGGGGGGAGTGACGGTAGGATGGAGATGGGAGAACGGGGCCTCGGGGAGTGACGGTAGGATGGAGAGGGAGAACGGGGCCTCGGGGGGGAGTGACGGTAGGATGGAGAGGGAGAACGGGGCCTCGGGGAGTGGGACGGTAGGATGGAGAGACGGTAGGAGAGGGAGAACGGGGCCTCGGGGGAGTGACGGTAGGATGGAGAGGAGAGGGAGAACGGGGCCTCGGGGGGAGTGACGGTAGGATGGAGAGTAGGAGAGGGAGAACGGGCCTAGGGGGAGTGACGGTAGGATGGAGAGGGAGAACGGGGCCTTGGGGGGAGTGACGGTAGGATGGAGAGGGAGAACGGGGCCTCGGGGGAGTGGACGGTAGGATGGAGAGGGAGAACGGGGCCTCGGGGGGAGTGACGGTAGGATGGAGAGGGAGAACGGGGCCTCGGGGAGTGACGGTAGGATGGAGAGGAGAGGGAGAACGGGGCCTCGGGGGGAGAGGACGGAGGAGGAGAGGGAGAACGGGGCCTCGGGGGGAGTGACGGTAGGATGGAGAGGAGAGGGAGAACGGGCCTCGGGGGGGGAGTGGACGGTAGGATGGATGGAGAGGGAGAACGGGGCCTCGGGGAGTGACGGTAGGGATGGAGAGGGAGAACGGGGCCTGGGGGGGAGTGAGGATGGATGGAGGGAGAACGGGGCCCGGGGGAGGGGGAGGATGGAGTAGGATGGAGAGGGAGAACGGGGCCTCGGGGGGAGTGACGGTAGGATGGAGAGGGAGAACGGGCCTCGGGGGAGTGACGGTAGGATGGAGAGGGAGAACGGGGAGTGACGGTAGGATGGGAGGGAGAACGGGGCCTCAGGGGGAGTGACGGTAGGATGGAGAGGGAGAACGGGGCCTCGGGGGGGGACGGTAGGATGAGAGGAGGGAGAACGGGCCTCGGGGGGAGTGACGGTAGGATGGGAGAGAGGGAGAAGGGCCTCGGGGAGAGGGGACGGGGTAGGATGGAGAGAGGAGAACGGGGCCTCGGGGAGTGACGGTAGGATGGAGAGGGAGAACGGGCCTCGGGGGGAGTGACGGTAGGATGGAGAGGGAGAACGGGGCCTCGGGGAGTGACGGTAGGATGGAGAGGGAGAACGGGGCCTCGGGGGAGTGACGGTAGGATGGAGAGGGAGAACGGGGCCTCGGGGAGTGACGGTAGGATGGAGAGGAGAGGGAGAACGGGCCTCGGGGGAGTGACGGTAGGATGGAGAGGGAGAACGGGGCCTCGGGGAGTGACGGTAGGATGGAGAGGGAGAACGGGCCTGGGGGGGGAGTGACGGGGCCTCGGGGGAGAGGGGAGAACGGGGCCTCGGGGGGAGTGACGGTAGGATGGAGAGGGAGAACGGGGCCTCGGGGGGAGTGACGGTAGGATGGAGAGGGGAGAAACGGGGCCTCGGGGAGTGACGGTAGGATGGAGAGGGAGAACGGGGCCCGGGGGAGTGACGGTAGGATGGAGAGGAGAGGGAGAACGGGGCCTAGGGGGAGTGACGGTAGGATGGAGAGGGAGAACGGGGCCTCGGGGGAGTGACGGTAGGATGGAGAGGGAGAACGGGGCCTCGGGGGAGTGGACGGGATGGGAGGAGAACGGGCCTCGGGGGAGTGACGGTAGGATGGAGAGGGAGAACGGGGCCTCGGGGGAGAGAACGGGGCCTCGGGGGGATGGAGGATGGAGAGGGAGAACGGGGCGGATTAGAATGGAGGGGAGTGACGGCTCGGGGGGAGGACGGTAGGATGGAGAGGGAGAACGGGGCCTCGGGGGAGTGACGGTAGGATGGAGAGGGAGAAGGGAGAACGGGGCCTCGGGGGAGTGACGGTAGGATGGAGGAGAGGGAGAACGGGGCCTCGGGGGAGTGACGGTAGGATGGAGAGGGAGAACGGGGCCTCGGGGGAGTGGACGGTAGGATGGAGAGGGAGAACGGGGCCTCGGGGGAGTGACGGTAGGATGGAGGAGAGGGAGAACGGGCCTCGGGAGAGGACGGTAGGATGGAGAGGGAGAACGGGCCTCGGGGGAGTGACGGTAGGATGGATGGAGGGAGAACGGGGCCTCGGGGGAGTGACGGTAGGATGGAGAGGGAGAACGGGGCCTCGGGGAGTGACGGTAGGATGGAGAGGGAGAACGGGCCTCGGGGGGAGTGACGGTAGGATGGAGAGGAGAGGGAGAACGGGGCCTCGGGGGGAGTGACGGTAGGATGGAGAGGGAGAACGGGGCCTCGGGGGAGTGACGGTAGGATGGAGAGGGAGAACGGGGCCTCGGGGAGTGACGGTAGGATGGAGAGGGAGAACGGGGCCTCGGGGAGTGACGGTAGGATGGGAGGGAGAACGGGGCCTCGGGGATGGAGAGGATGGAGAGGGAGAACGGGGCCTCGGGGGAGTGACGGTAGGATGGAGAGGGAGAACGGGGCCTCGGGGGAGTGACGGTAGGATGGAGAGGGAGAACGGGGCCTCGGGGGGAGTGACGGTAGGATGGAGAGGGAGAACGGGGCCTCGGGGGGAGTGACGGTAGGATGGAGAGAGGGAGAACGGGGCCTCGGGGGAGTGACGGTAGGATGGAGAGGGAGAACGGGGCCTCGGGGGAGTGGGACGGTAGGATGGAGAGGAGAACGGGGCCTCGGGGGGAGGACGGTAGGATGGAGAGAGGGAGAACGGGCCTCGGGGAGGACGGTAGGATGGAGAGGAGAGAGGGAGAACGGGGCCTCCGGGGGAGTGGACGGTAGGATGGGAGGGGAGAACGGGGCCTCGGGGAGAGGACGGTAGGATGGGAGAGGAGAACGGGGCCTCGGGGAGAACGGGGACTCGGGTGGGGTAGGATGGAGAGGGAGAACGGGGCCTCGGGGGGAGTGACGGTAGGATGGAGAGGAGAACGGGGCCTCGGGGAGTGACGGTAGGATGGAGAGGGAGAACGGGGCCTCGGGGAGGACGGAGGATGGAGAGGAGAACGGGGCCTCGGGGAGTGACGGTAGGATGGAGAGGGAGGGAGAACGGGGCCTCGGGGGGAGTGACGGTAGGATGGAGGAGAGGGAGAACGGGGCCTCGGGGGGAGTGACGGTAGGATGGAGAGGAGGGAGAACGGGGCCTCGGGGGAGTGACGGTAGGATGGAGAGCGGGAGAACGGGCCTCTGGGGGAGTGACGGTAGGATGGAGAGGGAGAACGGGGCCTCGGGGGGAGTGACGGTAGGATGGAGGGGGAGAACGGGCCTCGGGGGGAGTGACGGTAGGATGGAGAGGGAGAACGGGGCCTCGGGGGGAGTGGGGGGAGAGGACGGTAGGATGGGGGAGAGGGAGAACGGGCCTCGGGGGAGTGACGGGTAGGATGGAGAGGGAGAACGGGGCCTCGGGGAGTGACGGTAGGATGGAGAGGAGGGAGAACGGGGCCTCGGGGGAGGACGGTAGGATGGAGAGGAGAACGGGCCTCGGGGAGTGACGGTAGGATGGAGAGGGATGGAACGGGGCCTCGGGGGGAGTGATGGAGAACGGGGCCTCGGGGAGGATGGATGGAGAGGGAGAACGGGGCCTCGGGGGAGGACGGATAGGAACGGGGCCTCAAATGGGGGGAGAGGGAGAACGGAGGCCTCGGGGGGAGTGACGGTAGGATGGAGAGAGGGAGAACGGGGCCTCGGGGGGAGTGACGGTAGGATGGAGAGGGAGAACGGGGCCTCGGGGGAGTGACGGTAGGATGGAGTGGGAGAACGGGGCCTCGGGGGGAGTGACGGTAGGATGGAGAGGAGAGGGAGAACGGGGCCTCGGGAGTGACGGTAGGATGGAGAGGGAGAACGGGCCTCGGGGGGAGTGACGGTAGGATGGAGAGGAGAACGGGGCCTCGGGGGGAGGACGGTAGGATGGAGAGGGAGAACGGGGCCTGGGGGAGGACGGTAGGATGGGGAGGGAGAACGGGGCCTCGGGGGGAGTGGACGGTAGGATGGAGAGGGGAGAACGGGGGCCTCGGGGGAGTGACTGTAGGATGGAGAGGGAGAACGGGGCCTCGGGGGAGAGTGACTCGGGGGTGACGGTAGGATGGAGAGGGAGAACGGGGCCTCGGGGGAGTGACGGTAGGATGGAGAGGAGAGGAGAACGGGGCCTCGGGGGGAGTGACGGTAGGATGGAGAGGGAGAACGGGCCTCTGGGGGAGTGACGGTAGGATGGAGGATCGGGGGAGGACGGTAGGATGGAGGGAGAACGGGGCCTCGGGGGGAGTGACGGTAGGATGGAGAGAGGGAGAACGGGGCCTGGGGGAGTGACTGTAGGATGGAGCGGGAGAACGGGGCCTCGGGGGAGTGGACGGTAGGGATGGAGGGAGAGGGGCCTCGGAGGGGACGGAGGATGGAGCGGGAGCGGGGACGGGGGGGATGGAGAGGAGAGGGAGAACGGGGCCTCGGGGGAGGACGGTAGGATGGAGAGGGAGAACGGGGCCTCGGGGGAGTGACGGTAGGATGGAGAGGGAGAACGGGCCTCGGGGAGTGATGGTAGGATGGAGCGGATCGAGAGGGGGAACGGTAGGGGCCTCAGGGATGGAGGGGGAGGGACGGTAGGATGGAGAGGGATCGGGGACGAACAGGGATGGAGGAGAACTTCGGGGCCCTCGATGGGGAGGACGGAGAGGATGGGCCTCGGGGGGAGTGACGGTAGGATGGGAGAACGGGAGGGGCCTCGGGGGAGAGGGAGACGGTAGGATGGAGAGGGAGAACGGGGCCTCGGGGAGAGGGACTGGGTCCGGGGGAGTGATGGTAGGATGGAGAGGGAGAACGGGGCCTGGGGGGGAGTGACGGTAGGATGGATGGAGAGGGATGGAGAGGGAGGGGCCTGGGAGTGACGGTAGGATTTGGAGAGGGAGAACGGGGGGGAGGATGGAGACGGGAGGTAGGAGAGGGAGAACGAGAAAGGCCTGGGGGCCTAGGATAGGATGGAGAGGGAGAACTGGGGGGCCTCGGGGGAGTGACGGTAGGATGGGACAGGGAGAACGGAGGGAGCCTCGGGGGGAGTGACGGTAGGATGGAGTGGATTGGAATGGGGCCTCGGGGGAGGACGGTAGGGATGGGGGGAGTGACTGTAGGGATGGGTGAGGGAGAACGGGCCTCGTAGGGGGAGTGACGGTAGGATGGAGAGGGAGAACAGGGCCTCGGGAGAGGGATGGAGAGACGGTAGGATGGAGCTTGATCGGGAGCTGGGCCTGGGGGATGGACGGTGGAGAGGAGAAGAGGGAGAATGGGCCTCGGGGGATGACGGAGGATGAGAGGGAGAACGGGGCCTCGGGGGGGGAGGATGGAGAGGGAGACGGTAGGATGGAGCAGGAGAGGGAGAACGGGGCCTCGGGGGGAGTGACGGTAGGATGGAGAGGAGAGATCGGGAGAACGGGGCCTCGGGGGAGGGGACGGTAGGATGGAGCGGGGAGAACGGGGCCTCGGGGGGGGAGGAACGGGGTAGTGGGGAGCAGGATGGAGAGGGAGAACGGGGCCTCGGGGAGGGGATGGAGTGACGGCGGGGGAGTAGGATGGAGAGGAGCCTCGGGGGGAGTGACTGGGGGGAGGTAGGATGGAGAGGAGAGGGAGAAGGATGGAGAGGAGAGAGAACGGGCCTAGGGGGGAGTGACGGTAGGATGGAGGAGGGAGAACAGGGGGGCCCTCGGGGAGTGACGGTAGGATGGAGGGAGAGGGAGGGGGCCTCTCGGGGGGAGTGACGGGGGGGATGGAGAGAGAGGGAGAACGGGGCCTCTGGGGGGGGGGAGTGACGGGCCTCGGGGAGTGACGGTAGGATGGAGAGGGAGGATGGAGAGGGAGAACGGGGCCTCTGGGGGAGTGACGGTAGGATGGAGAGGGAGAACGGGGGCCTCGGGGGGAGTGACGGTAGGATGGAGAGGAGAGGGAGAAGGGGCCTCGGGGGGAGTGACGGTAGGATGGAGAGGAGAGGGAGAACGGGGGCCTCGGGGGGAGTGACGGTAGGATGGAGAGGGAGAACGGGCCTCGGGGGGAGTGGACGGTAGGATGGAGAGGAGGGGAGAACGGGGCCTCTGGGGGGGGGATGGTAGGATGGAGGGAGACGGTAGGATGGGAGATCGGAGAACGGGGCCTCGGGGGGGACGGTAGGATGGAGCAGAGGAGAACGGGGCCTCGGGGGGAGTGACGGTAGGATGGAGAGGGAGAACGGGCCTCGGGGGAGGAGAACGGTAGGATGGAGAGGAGAACGGGGCCTGGGGGGAGTGACGGTAGGATGGAGAGGGAGAACGGGGCCTCGGGGGAGGACGGGTAGGATGGAGAGGGAGAACGGGGCCTCGGGGGAGGGAGGGGTAGGATGGAGATGGAGGGAGAACGGGGCCTCGGGGGGAGCGACTGTAGGATGGAGGAGAGGAACGGGCCTCTGGGAGAGGTGACTGTAGGATGGAGAGGGAGAACGGGGCCTCGGGGGAGTGATGGGAGGATGGAGAGTGGAGAGGGAGAACGGGCCTCGGGGGAGTGGGACGGTAGGATGGAGAACGGGGCCCTCGGGGGAGACGGTAGGATGGAGAACGGGGGGGGAGACGGGGCCTCGGGGAGTGACGGGAGGATGGAGAGGGAGAGGGAGAACGGGGCCTCTGGGGGAGAGACGGTAGGGAGGACGGAGGATGGGAGGGAGAACGGGGCCTCGGGAGGGAGGATGGAGAGGGAGAACGGGGCCTCGGGAGGTGGACTGAGGATGGAGAGGGAGAACGGGGCCTCGGGGGAGGACGGGTAGGATGGAGAGGAGAGGGAGAACGGGCCTCGGGAGTGACTGTAGGATGGAGAGGGAGAACGGGGCCTCGGGGGAGTGACTAGGATAGGACGGGGCCTGGTGGAGGGAGAACGGGGCCTCGGGGGAGTGGACGGCAGGTGGAGAGAGGGAGGATGGAGAGGGGGAGAGAGGGAGAACGGGCCTCGGGGGAGTGACTGTAGGATGGAGAGGGAGAACGGGCCTCTGGGGAGTGACTGTAGGATGGAGAGGGAGAACGGGGCCTCGGGGGAGTGACGGTAGGATGGAGGATCGGGAGAACGGGGCCTCGGGGGGAGTGACGGTAGGATGGAGAGGAGAACGGGGCCTCGGGGGAGAGACTGTGGGGAGGATGGAGAGGAGAGGAGAACGGGGCCTCGGGGAGTGACGGTAGGATGGAGAGGGAGAACGGGGGGCCTCGGGGGGAGTGACGGTAGGATGGAGAGGGGAGAGGAGAGGGAGAGAACGGGGCCTCGGGGAGTGACGGGTAGGATGGAGGGATGGAGAACGGGGCCTCGGGGGGAGTGATGGTAGGATGGAGATCGGGAGGAGAGGGGCCTCGGGGGGAGTGACGGTAGGATGGGCGGAGGGAGAACGGGGCCTCGGGAGGACGGTAGGGATGGAGAGAGAGGGAGAACGGGCCTCGGGGGGGGAGGACGGTGGGAGGATGGAGGAGGGAGAACGGAGGCCTCGGGGGGAGTGAGTAGGGATGGAGAGAGGAGAAGGGGCCTCGGGGGAGTGAGACGGTAGGATGGAGAGGAGAGGGAGAACGGGGCCTCGGGGGAGGGACGGTAGGATGAGCGGAGAACGGGGCCTCGGGGGAGTGGGACGGTAGGATGGAGAGGAAGAACGGGGCCTCGGGGGAGGACGGTAGATGGAGAGGGAGAACTCGGGGGAGGATGTAGGGATGGAGAGGAGAACGGGCCCGGGGGAGTGACTGTAGGATGGAGAGGAGAGGGAGAACGGGGCCTCGGGGAGGGACGGGAGGATGGAGAACGGGGCCTCGGGGGAGGATGGAGGATGGAGAGGGAGAACGGGGCCTCGGGGGGAGTGATTTTGTAGGTGGGATGGAGAGGGAGAACGGGGCCTCGGGGGAGTGACGCAGTAGGATGGAGAGGGAGAACGGGCCTCGGGGGGAGTGACGGGTAGGATGGAGAGGGAGAACGGGGCCTCGGGGGGAGTGACGGTAGGATGGAGCGGATCGGAGGGAGAACGGGGCCTCGGGGGGAGACGGGGTGAGGATGGAGAGGGAGAACGGGCCTCGGGGGAGGACGGATGGAGAGGATGGAGAGATGGAGAACGGGCCTCGGGGGAGTGACGGTAGGATGGGAGAGGGAGAACGGGCCTCGGGGAGTGACGGTAGGATGAGGACGGGCCTTTGGGGAGATGGGGAGAACGGGGCCTCGGGGGAGTGACGGTGAGGATGGAGAGGGAGGAGAACGGGGCCTCGGGAGGAGTGACTGTAGGATGGATGGAGGGAGGAGAACGGGCCCTCGGGGGCCTCGGGTAGGATGGAGCGGGAGAACGGGATCGGGGGAGACGGGGATGGAGAGGGAGAACGGGCCTCGTGGGGGGAGTGACGGATGGATGGAGAGGAGAACGGGCCTCGGGAGTGACGGTAGGATGGAGAGGAGAGGGAGAACGGGCTCGGGGGGAGTGGGACGGTAGGATGGAGAGGAGAGGGAGAACGGGCCTCTGGGGGAGTGACGGTAGGATGGAGAGGGAGAACGGGGCCTCGGGGGAGTGATGGTAGGATGGAGAGGAGAAAGGGGCCTCGGGGGAGTGACGGTAGGATGGAGAGCAGAATCGGGATGAGAGGGAGGCTGGGGGAGTGACTCGGGGAGTGACGGTAGGATGGAGAGAGGAGAACGGGGCCTCGGGGGGAGTGACGGTAGGATGGAGAGAGGGAGAACGGGGCCTGGGGGAGGACGGTAGGATGGAGAGGAACGGGCCTCGGGAGGACGGTAGGATGGGAGAACTGGGGCCTCGGGGGGAGTGACGGTAGGATGGAGAGGAGAACGGGCCTGGGAGTGGACGGAGGATGGAGAGGGAGAACCTCGGGGAGGACGGATGAGGATGGAGAGAGGGAGAACAGGGGCCTCGGGAGTGACGGTAGGATGGAGAGGAGAGGGAGAACGGGCCTCGGGGAGTGACGGTAGGATGGAGAGGAGAAACGGGGCCTCGGGGAGGACGGTAGGAGGAGAGGAGAGGGATAACGGCCTGGGGGGAGTGACTGGAGGAGGGAGAAGGGAGAACGGGCCTCGGGGAGGGGACGGTAGGATGGAGAGGGAGAACGGGCCTCGGGGGAGTGACGGTAGGATGGATGGAGAGGGAGAAGGGGAGTGGACGGCTAGGATGGAGAACGGGCCTGGGGGAGGAGAGGGAGAACGAGGGCCTGGGGGAGTCGTAGGATGGAGAGGAGAGGGATGGAGCGGAGAACGGGGCCCGGGGGGGAGTGACGGTAGGATGGAGAGGGAGAACGGGGCCTCGGGGGAGGACGGTAGGATGGAGAGGAGGAGAGGGAGAACGGGCCTCGGGAGGGACGGACAGGATGGATGGAGAGGGAGAACGGGCCTCAGGGGGAGTGACGGTAGGATGGAGAGAGAGGGAGAACGGGGCCTCGGGGGAGTGACTGTAGGATGGAGAGGGAGAACGGGGCCTCGGGGGGAGGACGGTAGGATGGAGAGCCTGGGGAGAGGGAGAACGGGCCTTCGGTAGGGGAGGGGGGAGAGAACTGTAGGATGGAGAGGGAGAACGGGGCCTCTGGGAGAGTGACGGGTAGGATGGAGAGGGAGAACGGGCTTGGGGGGGAGATGGAACTCGGGGGAGGATGAGGGGAGAACGGGGCCTCGGGGAGGGGGAGGTGGAGAGATGGAGAACGGGCCTCGGGGGGGAGGATAGGATGGAGAGGGGAGAACGGGGCCTCGGGGGGAGTGGGACGGTAGGATGGAGCGGAGAGGGAGAACGGGGCCTCGGGGGAGTGACGGTAGGATGGAGAGGAGAGAGAACGGGCCCCTCAGGATGGGGGGGGAGGACAGAGATGGAGAGGGAGAACGGGGCCTCGGGGGGAGAGGAGAAGAGGGAGGATGGGGGAGAGGGAGGGAGGCCTCGGGGGGAGGGAGACGGTAGGATGGAGAGGGAGAACGGGCCTCGGGGGAGTGACGGTAGGATGGATGGAGAGGGAGAACGGGCCTCGGGGAGTGACGGTAGGATGGAGATGGGAGAACGGGGCCTCGGGGGGAGTGACGGTAGGGATGGAGAGGGAGAACGGGGGGGCCTCGGGAGGATGGAGGACGGGGTAGGATGGAGAGGGAGAACGGGGCCTCGGGGGAGTGTGGTAGGATGGAGAGGGAGAACGGGGCCGGGGAGTGACTTAGGATGGAGAGGGAGAAAGGGGCCTCGGGGGAGTGACGGTAGGATGGAGAGGGAGAACGGGGCCTCGGGGGAGTGACAGGGATGGAGAGGGGGAGAACGGGCCTCGGGGAGTGACGGTAGGATGGAGAGGGAGAACGGGGCCTCGGGGGGAGGACGGTAGGATGGAGAGGAGAGGGAGAACAGGGCCTCGGGGAGTGACGGGTAGGATGGAGAGGGAGAACGGGGCCTCGGGGGGGGAGGACTGTAGGATGGAGAGGAGAGGGAGAACGGGGCCTCGGGGGAGTGACTGTAGGATGGAGAGGGAGAACGGGGCCTCGGGGGGGAGTGACGGTAGGGATGGAGAGGGAGAACGGGGCCTCGGGGGGTGACGGTAGGATGGAGAGGAGAACGGGGCCTCGGGGGAGTGGATGAGGTTGGAGAACGGGCCTCGGGGGGAGGACGGTAGGATGGAGAGGAGAGGGAGAACGGGGCCTCGGGGGAGTGACGGTAGGATGGAGAGGGAGAACGGGGCCTGGGGGAGTGAGAGAGGGAGACGGTGGGAGGGATGGAGAGAGGGAGAACGGGGCCTCGGGGAGTGACGGTAGGATGGAGAGGGAGAACGGGGCCTCGGGGAGTGGACGGTAGGATGGAGGGAGAGGAGAACGGGGCCTCAGGGGGGGAGTGACGGTAGGATGGAGCGGAGAGGGAGAACGGGCCCTCGGGGGAGTGACGGTAGGATCGGAGAGGGAGAGGGAGAACGGGGCCTCTGGGGGGGAGTGACGGTAGGATGGAGAGGGAGAACGGGCCTGGGGGGAGTGACTGTAGGATGGAGAGGGAGAAGGGGCCTCGGGGGAGTGGGCGGTAGGATGGAGAGGGAGAACGGGGCCCTGACGGGATGGGAGGAGAACTGGGGAGGTAGGATGGAGAACGGGGCCTGGGGGGGAGGATGGAGCAGACGGGAGAACAGATGGAGACGGTAGGATGGAGCAGTGATCGGGAGAACGGGGCCTCGGGGGGAGGACGGTAGGATGGAGAGGGAGGGGAACGGGCCTCGGGGGAGTGACGGTAGGATGGAGAGGAGAGGGAGAACGGGGCTCGGGGGAGTGACGAGGATGGAGAGGGAGAACGGGCCTGGGGGAGACGGTAGGATGGGAGAGAGGGAGAACGGGCCTCATACTGAGTTTGGGGCTTGTGTTTTATGGTTGTTGCTCCCTAATGAAGGAGTCACACACTCTGGAGCCAAAACTGGAGACGGACTGAGAGAGAAGGGGAGAGAAAGAGAGAGAGAGTGAATATTGAAACTCTGACGATCAGCCTAGTGGTTAGAGTGTAGAGGAGGCAGGTAACCTAGTGGTTAGAGTGTAGAGGATGGCAGGTACTAGTGGTTAGAGTGTAGAGGAGGCAGGTAGCCTAGTGGTTAGAGTGTAGAGGAGGCAGGTAGCCTAGTGGTTAGAGTGTAGAGGAGGGCAGGTAGCCTAGTGGTTAGAGTGTAGAGGAGGCAGGTAGTCTAGTGGTTAGAGTGTAGAGGAGGTAGACTAGTGGTTAGAGTGTAGAGGAGGCAGGTAACTAGTGGTTAGAGTGTAGGGAGGCAGGTAGACTAGTGGTTAGAGTGTAGAGGAGACAGGTAGCTTAGGGGTTAGAGTGTAGAGGAGGCAGGTAGCCCAGTGGTGAGGTGGAGGCAGGTAGCCTAGTGGTTAGAGTGTAGAGGAGAAGGTAGTCTAGTGGTTAGAGTGTAGAGGAGATAGGTAGCCTAGTGGTTAGAGTGCAGAGGAGGCAGGCAGCCCAGTGGTTAGAGTGTAGAGGAGGCAGGTAGCCTAGTGGTTAGAGTGTAGAGGAGGCAGGTAGTCTAGTGGTTAGAGGTAGAGGAGGCAGGTAGCCCAGTGGTTAGAGTGTAGAGGAGGCAGGTAGCCTAGTGGTTAGAGTGTAGAGGAGGCAGGTAGCCTAGTGGTTAGAGTGAGGAAGGCAGGTAGTCTAGTGGTTGAGGAGGCAGGGGCGTCTAGTGGTTAGAGTGTAGAGGAGGCAGGTAGCCAGTGGTTAGAGTGTAGAGGAGGCAGGTTCTAGTGGGTTAGATGATGGCAGGTAGCCAGTGGTTAGACAGAGTAGGCGTCTAGAGGTAGAGGAGGCACGTCCTAGTGGTTAGAGTGGGAAGGCATGTCCATGGCCAGATGCAGATGATGCATGTCCAGCGGTCAGATGTCGAGATGCCAGGTAGGGGTTAGAGGAGGCAGGTATCCAGTGGTTAGATGCAGAGGAGGCAGGTAGCCTAGTGGGAGATGTAGAGGAGCCATGTCCAGCGGTTAGATGCAGATGAGAAGGTTAGCGTGGTTAGAATGTAGATGAGGCAGGTACTCTAGTGGTTAGAGTGTAGAGGATAGGTAGCCTAGTGGTTAGAGTAGAAGTAGGTAGTCTAGTGGTTAGAGTGTAGAGGAGGCAGAAGCCTAGTGGTTAGAGTGTAGAGGCAGGTAGCCTAGTGGTTAGAGTGTAGAGGAGGCAGGTAGCCTAGTGGTTAGAGTGTAGAGGAGGCAGGTAGTCTAGTGG
>NW_027040402.1:30000-33522 GCF_034236695.1 Oncorhynchus nerka | reverse complement strand
GATTCACAGTGTAGTTTCTATATTAGCAGGTTAGGGTCTCAGATTCACAGTGTAGTTTCTATATTAGCAGGTTAGGGTCTCAGATTCACAGTGTATTTTCTATATTACTAGGTTAGGGTCAGGGTCTCAGATTCACAGTGTATTTTCTATATTAGCAGGTTAGGGTCTCAGATTCACAGTGTATTTTCTATATTACCAGGTTAGGGTCTCAGATTCACAGTGTGTTTCCTATATTAGCAGGTTAGGGTCTCAGATTCACAGTGTATTTTCTATATTACCAGGTTAGGGTCTCAGATTCACAGTGTATTTTCTATATTAGCAGGTCAGGGTCTCAGATTCACAGTGTGTTTTCTATATTAGCAGGTTAGGGTCTCAGATTCACAGTGTATTTTCTATATTAGCAGGTCAGGGTCTCAGATTCACAGTGTATTTTCTATATTAGCAGGTCAGGGTCTCAGATTCACAGTGTATTTTCTATATTAGCAGGTTAGGGTCTGGGTCTCAGATTCACAGTGTATTTTCTATATTAGCAGGTTAGGGTCTCAGATTCACAGTGTATTTTCTATATTAGCAGGTTAGGGTCAGGGTCTCAGATTCACAGTGTAATGTCTATATTAGCAGGTTAGGGTCTGGGTCTCAGATTCACAGTGTATTTTCTATATTAGCAGGTTAGGGTCTCAGATTCACAGTGTATTTTCTATATTAGCAGGTTAGGGTCAGGGTCTCAGATTCACAGTGTATTTTCTATATTAGCAGGTTAGGGTCTCAGATTCACAGTGTATTTTCTATATTAGCAGGTTAGGGTCTCAGATTCACAGTGTATTTTCTATATTAGCAGGTCAGGGTCTCAGATTCACAGTGTATTTTCTATATTAGCAGGTTAGGGTCAGGGTCTCAGATTCACAGTGTATTTTCTATATTAGCAGGTTAGGGTCTCAGATTCACAGTGTATTTTCTATATTAGCAGGTTAGGGTCAGGGTCTCAGATTCACAGTGTATTTTCTATATTAGCAGGTTAGGGTCTCAGATTCAGTGTATTTTCTATATTAGCAGGTTAGGGTCTCAGATTCACAGTGTATTTTCTGTAGCAGGTTAGGGTTAGGGTCTCAGATTCACAGTGTAGTTTCTATATTAGCAGGTTAGGGTCTCAGATTCACAGTGTATTTTCTATATTAGCAGGTTCTCAGATTCACAGTGTATTTTCTATATTAGCAGGTTAGGGTCTCAGATTCCCCATTGTATTTTTATATTAGCAGGTTAGGGTCTCAGAATTCACAGTGTATTTTCTATATTAGCAGGTTAGGGTCTCAGATTCACAGTGTATTTTCTATATTAGAGTTAGGTTAGGGTCTCAGATTCACAGTGTATTTCCTATATTAGCAGGTCAGGGTCTCAGATTCACAGTGTATTTCCTATATTAGCAGGTTAGGGTCTCAGATTCACAGTGTGTTTCCTATATTAGCAGGTCAGGGTCTCAGATTCACAGTGTATTTTCTATATTAGCAGGTTAGGGTCTCAGATTCAGTGTATTTTCTATATTACTAGGTTAGGGTCAGGGTCTCAGATTCACAGTGTATTTTCTATATTAGCAGGTCAGGGTCTCAGATTCACAGTGTATTTTCTATATTAGCAGGTCAGGGTCTCAGATTCACAGTGTGTTTCCTATATTAGCAGGTCAGGGTCTCAGATTCACAGTGTATTTTCTATATTAGCAGGTTAGGGTCTCAGATTCACAGTGTATTTTCTATATTAGCAGGTTAGGGTCTCAGATTCACAGTGTATTTTCTATATTAGCAGGTTAGGGTCTCAGATTCACAGTGTATTTTCTATATTACTAGGTTAGGGTCAGGGTCTCAGATTCACAGTGTATTTTCTATATTAGCAGGTTAGGGTCTCAGATTCACAGTGTATTTTCTATATTAGCAGGTTAGGGTCTCAGATTCACAGTGTAGTTTCTATATTAGCAGGTTAGGGTCTCAGATTCACAGTGTAGTTTCTATATTAGCAGGTTAGGGTCTCAGATTCACAGTGTATTTTCTATATTACTAGGTTAGGGTCAGGGTCTCAGATTCACAGTGTATTTTCTATATTAGCAGGTTAGGGTCTCAGATTCACAGTGTATTTTCTATATTACCAGGTTAGGGTCTCAGATTCACAGTGTGTTTCCTATATTAGCAGGTTAGGGTCTCAGATTCACAGTGTATTTTCTATATTACCAGGTTAGGGGTCTCAGATTCACAGTGTATTTTCTATATTAGCAGGTCAGGGTCTCAGATTAGTGTGTTTCCTATATTAGGTTAGGGTCTCAGATTCACAGTGTATTTTCTATATTAGCAGGTTAGGGTCTCAGATTCACAGTGTATTTTCTATATTAGCAGGTCAGGGGTCTCAGATTCACAGTGTATTTTCTATATTAGCAGTCAGGGTCTCAGATTCACAGTGTATTTTCTATATTAGCAGGTTAGGGTCTGGGTCTCAGATTCACAGTGTATTTTCTATATTAGCAGGTTAGGGTCTCAGATTCACAGTGTATTTTCTATATTAGCAGGTTAGGGTCAGGGTCTCAGATTCACAGTGTAATGTCTATATTAGCAGGTTAGGGTCTGGGTCTCAGATTCACAGTGTATTTTCTATATTAGCAGGTTAGGGTCTCAGATTCACAGTGTATTTTCTATATTAGCAGGTTAGGGTCAGGGTCTCAGATTCACAGTGTATTTTCTATATTAGCAGGTTAGGGTCTCAGATTCACAGTGTATTTTCTATATTAGCAGGTTAGGGTCTCAGATTCACAGTGTATTTTCTATATTAGCAGGTTAGGGTCTCAGATTCACAGTGTATTTTCTATATTAGCAGGTTAGGGTCTCAGATTCACAGTGTATTTTCTATATTAGCAGGTCAGGGTCTCAGATTCACAGTGTATTTTCTATATTAGCAGGTTAGGGTCAGGGTCTCAGATTCACAGTGTATTTTCTATATTAGCAGGTTAGGGTCTCAGATTCACAGTGTATTTTCTATATTAGCAGGTTAGGGTCAGGGTCTCAGATTCACAGTGTATTTTCTATATTAGCAGGTTAGGGTCTCAGATTCACAGTGTATTTTCTATATTAGCAGGTTAGGGTCTCAGATTCACAGTGTATTTTCTATATTAGCAGGTTAGGGTTAGGGTCTCAGATTCACAGTGTAGTTTCTATATTAGCAGGTTAGGGTCTCAGATTCACAGTGTATTTTCTATATTAGCAGGTTCTCAGATTCACAGTGTATTTTCTATATTAGCAGGTTAGGGTCTCAGATTCACAGTGTATTTTCTATATTAGCAGGTTAGGGTCTCAGATTCACAGTGTATTTTCTATATTAGCAGGTTAGGGTCTCAGATTCACAGTGTATTTTCTATATTAGCAGGTTAGGGTTAGGGTCTCAGATTCACAGTGTATTTCCTATATTAGCAGGTCAGGGTCTCAGATTCACAGTGTATTTCCTATATTAGCAGGTTAGGGTCTCAGATTCACAGTGTGTTTCCTATAT
>NW_027040402.1:0-25000 GCF_034236695.1 Oncorhynchus nerka | reverse complement strand
ACACAGAGAGACGTACCTTTGGTCTTCCTGTGTAGGGAGAGGGCAGCTTTGAGGCGACTCCAGGTGTGAGTCTCAGGAGTGAGGTTGACCAGCAGAGAGGACAGGTGGAGTCTGTTACCACGAACTGGAGTCCCCAATACTATACTGTCTGATAGACTGGATACCTGGAAAATCATAATATAATACTGTCTGATAGACTGGATACCTGGAACATTATAATATAATACTGTCTGATAGACTGGATACCTGGAACATTATAATACTGTCTGATAGACTGGATACCTGGAACATTATAATATAATACTGTCTGATAGACTGGATACCTGGAACAATATAATATAATACTGTCTGATAGACTGGATACCTGGAACATTATAATATAATACTGTCTGATAGACTGGATACCTGGAACATTATAATACTGTCTGATAGACTGGATACCTGGAACATTATAATACTGTCTGATAGACTGGATACCTGGAACATTATAATATAATACTGTCTGATAGACTGGATACCTGGAACATTATAATACTGTCTGATAGACTGGATACCTGGAACATTATAATATAATACTGTCTGATAGACTGGATACCTGGAACATTATAATATAATACTGTCTGATAGACTGGATACCTGGAACATTATAATATAATACTGTCTGATAGACTGGATACCTGGAACATCATAATATAATACTGTCTGATAGACTGGATACCTGGAACACTATAATACTGTCTGATAGACTGGATACCTGGAACATCATAATATAATACTGTCTGATAGACTGGATACCTGGAACATCATAATACTGTCTGATAGACTGGATACCTGGAACATTATAATACTGTCTGATAGACTGGATACCTGGAACATTATAATATAATACTGTCTGATAGACTGGATACCTGGAACACTATAATACTGTCTGATAGACTGGATACCTGGAACATTATAATACTGTCTGATAGACTGGATACCTGGAACATTATAATATAATACTGTCTGATAGACTGGATACCTGGAACATTATAATATAATACTGTCTGATAGACTGGATACCTGGAACATTATAATATAATACTGTCTGATAGTGTTCCAGGTGTGTGTATACCACCTACCCCGTGTGTGTGTTGAGCAGACAGCAGTTCAGTAATGCTGCAGTCCCCAGCTCGGCCAGGGGGAGGTGCTGCTCTGCTGTTGGGAGCCCCGTCTCTCCTTCCCCAGCGGCTCACACTCACACCGCTCACACACACCTTCCTACTGGTGGCGGGCCGCTCCCGAGACACGCTCCTCCCCTCTTTAGGAGCTCCTCCCACCTTCCTACTGTGGGGGTTTTCCTTGGGAACGTGGTCTTTAGGGACGAAACTGTCTTTGTCCCTGGGAACGTGGTCTTTAGGGACGAGACTGTCCTTGGGAACGTGCTCTATAGGGACGAGACTGTCCCTGGGAACGTGGTCTTTAGGGACGAGACTGTCCTTGGGAACGTGCTCTATAGGGACGAGACTGTCCCTGGGAACGTGGTCTTTAGGGACGAGACTGTCCCTGGGAACGTGGTCTTTAGGGACGAGACTGTCCCTGGGAACGTGGTCTTTAGGGACGAGACTGTCTTTGTCCCTGGGAACGTGGTCTTTAGGGACGAGACTGTCCTTGGGAACGTGCTCTATAGGGACGAGACTGTCCCTGGGAACGTGGTCTTTAGGGAGGAGACTGTCCTTGGGAACGTGCTCTATAGGGACGAGACTGTCTTTGTCCCTGGGAACGTGCTCTATAGGAACGAGACTGTCCTTGGGAACGTGGTCTTTAGGGACGAGACTGTCCTTGGGAACGTTCTCTGAGCGTTGAGTTACGGTCAGGCTGGGCTCTCTGTGGGGTCGGGTTACGGTCAGGCTGGTCTCTCTGTGGGGTCGGGTTACGGTCAGGCTGGTCTCTCTGTGTGGTCGAGTTACGGTCAGGCTGGTCTCTCTGTGTGGTCGAGTTACGGTCAGGCTGGTCTCTCTGTGGGGTCGAGTTACGGTCAGTCTGGTCTCTCTGTGTGGTCGAGTTACGGTCAGGCTGGTCTCTCTGTGTGGTCGAGTTACGGTCAGGCTGGTCTCTCTGTGTGGTTGGGTTACGGTCAGGCTGGTCTCTCTGTGGGGTCGGGTTACGGTCAGTCTGGTCTCTCTGTGGGGTCGGGTTTCGGTCAGCCTCTGCTTCACCCTGACCGGTTCCTCACTGGTCCGGCTGACAGACCCGATACGGCCCAGAGACTGACCGCTGTCGTTGACCGCACGGTCTACAGACTGCCCGTCATTCACTGACCCTGTGCAGTCTCTAGAGGGATCCCAGATATCCGAGTGGTCGATGGACTGACCTTCAGTCACTGACCCTGTGTGGTCTCTAGAGGGATCCCAGATCTCCGAGTGGTCTATAGACTGACCTTCAGTCACTGACCCTGTGTGGTCTCTAGAGGGATCCCAGATATCCAAGTGGTCTATAGACTGACCTTCAGTCACTGACCCTGTGTGGTCTCTAGAGGGATCCCAGATATCCGAGTGGTCTACAGACTGCCCTTCAGTCACTGACCCTGTGCAGTCTCTAGAGGGATCCCAGATCTCCGAGTGGTCGATGGACTGACCTTCAGTCACTGACCCTGTGTGGTCTCTAGAGGGATCCCAGATCTCCGAGTGGTCTATAGACTGACCTTCAGTCACTGACCCTGTGTGGTCTCTAGAGGGATCCCAGATATCCGAGTGGTCTATAGACTGACCTTCAGTCACTGACCCTGTGTGGTCTCTAGAGGGATCCCAGATATCCGAGTGGTCTACAGACTGCCCTTCAGTCACTGACCCTGTGCAGTCTCTAGAGGGATCCCAGATCTCCGAGTGGTCGATGGACTGACCTTCAGTCACTGACCCTGTGTGGTCTCTAGAGGGATCCCAGATCTCCGAGTGGTCGATGGACTCACCCCTGGTCGCCGAGCGCACGTGGTCAACAGACCGTGTCTGGTCGACGCAGGGTGAACACGTGGTGTCGCCGTGCAGTTTGTGCACTCTCTCTAGCCGTACGACACAGCACCGTGTCAGACACCTCTCCTTCACGACCTCGGCCAGCCAATCCTGTCCCACCGTCGCCGACACAAAATGGCCGCCGTCCTCAGTTTCCTCCCCGGCCCCGTCCGGGTCAGTCTGCTCACAGGCAACCGCGGAGAACAGCTCCGGGCTCGGCTGCTCACCGACGCCATCTTGGATCGCCGAGCCTCCAATCTGGCTCCCGTCACTCCTCAGGCTGGTTGATCCACGGGGAGTCGCCTCTTCACGGTTTCCTACCTCCGGTTGTCCCGCCGCCTGGCCCAGGGACGACAGCTGGCGCAGCTCTGTGAGAGAGACGGGGTCCTCGGGAACATCGAGCTCCTCCTGGGTGGTGTTCAGAGAGATGATGTCACAGATGGGTGGACGGAGGAAGGAGGGAGGAGGAGGAGGGAGGGAACGTGAGCTAGGGGTGGAGGAGAAGAGAGGTTTCCTGTGGCAGGCGCGCTCGGGCGACTCGTTCAGAGAGATATCTCGCAGGAAACCTTCACTGTTGGTTACTCCGCTGTTACCCAGGTCGGCCAATGAGCTGTCAGCGTTGGCCAGGGCCCGCCCCTGTTTGGCACGGCGAGGGAAGGAACGCTGGACCCGTTCTTCTCTTCCACCCTGGACGAAGTCATCGGAGGAGTTGAAACTGAGCTGAGCTAGAAGGACCTGAGAAGACAAGAGAGACAGAGACAAACAGAGAGAGAGAGAGACAGAGACACACAGAGAGAGAGAGACAGAGACACACACAGAGAGAGAGAGACAGAGACACAGAGAGAGAGAGACAGAGACACAGAGAGAGAGAGACAGAGACACAGAGAGAGAGAGACAGAGACACAGAGAGAGAGAGACAGAGACACACAGAGAGAGAGACAGAGACACACACAGAGAGAGAGAGAGACACACACAGAGAGAGAGAGAGAGACAGAGACACACACAGAGAGAGAGAGAGACAGAGACACACACAGAGAGAGACAGAGACACAAACAGAGACAGAGACAAACAGAGAGAGACAGACACACAGGGGTTAGGATCTCTCAGGGGACACGATGTAGCTCACAATTTATGACCAGAGCCATTGTGGAGAAGGGATGGATCAGACGAACGGGGCCTCGGGGGGAGTGACGGTAGGATGGAGAGGAGAGGGAGAACGGGGCCTCGGGGGAGTGACGGTAGGATGGAGAGGAGAGGGAGAACGGGGCCTCGGGGGAGTGACGGTAGGATGGAGAGGAGAGGGAGAACGGGGCCTCGGGGGGAGTGACGGTATGATGGAGAGGAGAGGGAGAACGGGGCCTCGGGGGGAGTGACGGTATGATGGAGAGGAGAGGGAGAACGGGGCCTCGGGGGAGTGACGGTAGGATGGAGAGGAGAGGGAGAACGGGGCCTCGGGGAGTGACGGTAGGATGGAGAGGGAGAACGGGGCCTCGGGGGAGTGACGGTAGGATGGAGAGGGAGAACGGGGCCTCGGGGGGAGTGACGGTAGGATGGAGAGGGAGAACGGGGCCTCGGGGGGAGTGGACGGTAGGATGGAGAGGGAGAACGGGGCCTCGGGGGAGTGACGGTAGGATGGAGAGGGAGAACGGGGCCTCGGGAGAGTGGCGGTAGGATGGAGAGGGAGAACGGGGCCTCGGGGGGAGGACGGTAGGATGGAGAGGGGGAACGGGGCCTCGGGGGGAGTGACGGTAGGATGGAGAGGAGAGGGAGAACGGGGCCTCGGGGGAGTGACGGTAGGATGGAGAGGAGAGGGAGAACGGGGCCTCGGGGGAGTGACGGTAGGATGGAGCGGATCGGGAGAACGGGGCCTCGGGGGGAGTGACGGTAGGATGGAGCGGATCGGGGAGAACGGGCCTCGGGGAGTCCGGTAGGATGGAGAGGGAGAACGGGGCCTCGGGGGGAGGGACGGTAGGATGGAGAGGGAGAACGGGGACTCGGGGGGAGTGACTGTAGGATGGAGAGGGAGAACGGGGCCTCTGGGGGAGTGACGGTAGGATGGAGAGGGAGAACGGGGCCTCGGGGAGTGACGGTAGGATGGAGCGGGAGAACGGGGCCTCGGGGGGAGTGACGGTAGGATGGAGAGGAGAGGGAGAACGGGGCCTCGGGGGAGTGACTGTAGGATGGAGAGGGAGAACGGGGCCTCGGGGGAGTGACGGTAGGATGGAGCGGGAGAACGGGCCTCGGGGGAGTGACGGTAGGATGGAGAGGGTGAACGGGGCCTCGGGGGAGTGACGGTAGGATGGAGAGGGAGAACGGGGCCTCGGGGGGAGTGACGGTAGGATGGAGAGGGAGAACGGGGCCTCGGGGGGGGAGTGACGGTAGGATGGAGCGGATCGGGAGAACGGGGCCTCGGGGGGAGTGACGGTAGGATGGAGCGGATCGGGAGAACGGGGCCTCGGGGGGAGTGACGGTAGGATGGAGAGGGAGAACGGGCCTCGGGGGAGTGACGGTAGGATGGAGAGGAGAGGGAGAACGGGGCCTCGGGGGGAGTGACGGTAGGATGGAGAGGAGAGGGAGAACGGGCCTCGGGGGGAGTGACGGTAGGATGGAGAGGGAGAACGGGGCCTCGGGGGAGTGACTGTAGGATGGAGAGGGAGAAAGGGGCCTCGGGGGAGTGACGGTAGGATGGAGCAGATCGGGAGAACGGGGCCTCGGGGGAGTGACGGTAGGATGGAGCAGATCGGGAGAACGGGGCCTCGGGGGGAGTGACGGTAGGATGGAGAGGGAGAACGGGGCCTCGGGGGGAGTGACGGTAGGATGGAGAGGGAGAACGGGGCCTCGGGGGAGGACGGTAGGATGGAGAGGGAGAACGGGGCCTCGGGGGAGTGACGGTAGGATGGAGAGGGAGAACGGGGCCTCGGGGGAGTGACGGTAGGATGGAGAGGAGAGGGAGAACGGGCCTCGGGGAGTGACTGTAGGATGGAGAGGGAGAACGGGGCCTCTGGGAGAGTGACTGTAGGATGGAGAGGGAGAACGGGGCCTCGGGGGGAGTGACGGTAGGATGGAGCGGGAGAACGGGGCCTCGGGGGGAGTGACGGTAGGATGGAGAGGAGAAAGGGGCCTCGGGGGAGTGACGGTAGGATGGAGAGGAGAGGGAGAACGGGCCTCGGGGGAGAGACTGTAGGATGGAGCGGGAGAACGGGGCCTCGGGGGGAGTGACGGTAGGATGGAGAGGAGAGGGAGAACGGGGCCTCGGGGGAGTGACGGTAGGATGGAGCGGGAGACGGGGGGGGACGGGACGGTCGGGAGAGGGTGAACGCCTCGGGGGCCTCGGGGAGGAGTGACGGTAGGATGGAGAGGGGGCGAACGGGGCCTCGGGGGAGTGACGGTAGGATGGAGAGGGAGAACGGGGCCCTCGGGGGGAGTGACGGTAGGATGGAGAGGGGAGAACGGGGCCTCGGGGGAGACGGTAGGATGGAGAGGGAGAACGGGGCCTCGGGGGAGTGACGGAGGATGGAGCAGAGGGAGAACGGGCCTCGGGGAGTGACGGTAGGATGGAGGGATCGGGAGAACGGGGGCCTCGGGGGAGTGACGGTAGGATGGAGAGGGAGAACGGGGCCTCGGGGGAGTGACGGTAGGATGGAGAGGGAGAACGGGGCCTCGGGGGGAGTGACGGTAGGATGGAGAGGGAGAACGGGGCCTCGGGGGAGTGACGGTAGGATGGAGGAGGGAGAACGGCCTCGGGGAGTGACGGTAGGATGGAGCGGGAGAACGGGGCCTCGGGGGAGTGACGGTAGGATGGAGAGGGAGAAAGGGGCTGGGGGAGTGACGGTAGGATGGAGAGGGAGAACGGGCCTCGGGGGGGAGTGACGGTAGGGATGGAGAGGGAGAACGGGGCCTGGGGGAGGACGGTAGGATGAGAGGGAGAACGGGGCCTGGGGGAGTGGACGGTAGGATGGAGAGGAGAGGGAGAACGGGCCTCGGGGGAGTGACGGATGGAGAGGGAGAGGGGATGGAGAGATCGGGAGAACGGGCCTCGGGGGAGTGACTAGGATGGAGAGGGAGAAAGGGGCCTCGGGGGGAGGACGGGGTAGGATGGAGAGGGAGAACGGGGCCTGGGGGAGGGACGGTAGGATGGATGGAGAGGAGAACGGGCCTCGGGGGAGGGGTAGGATGGAGAGGGGAACGGGGCCTCGGGGGGAGGACGGTGGGATGGAGAGGAGAGGAGAACAGGGCCTGAGGGGAGGACGGTAGGGGGATGGAGAGGAGAGGGAGAACGGGCCTCGGGGGAGTGACGGTAGGATGGAGAGGAGAGGGAGAACGGGCCTCGGGGGGAGTGACGGTAGGATGGAGAGAGGGAGAACGGGCCTCGGGGAGTGACTGTAGGATGGAGAGGGAGAACGGGGCCTCGGGGGGAGTGACTGATAGGATGGAGAGGGAGAACGGGGCCTCGGGGGGAGTGACGGTAGGATGGAGAGGGAGAACGGGCCCTGGGGAGTGACGGTGGAGATGGAGAGGGAGAACGGGCCTCGGGGGAGTGGACGGTAGGATGGAGAAGGAGGGAGAACGGGGCCTCGGGGGAGGACGGTAGGATGGATGGAGAACGGGGCCTCGGGGGAGGACGGTAGATGGAGAGGGAGAACGGGGCCTCGGGGGAGTGACGGGTAGGATGGAGCGGGAGAACGGGGCCTCGGGGGAGTGACGGTAGGGATGGAGAGGGAGAAGGGGCCCTCGGGGGAGTGACGGGGTAGGATGGAGAGGGAGAACGGGCCTCGGGGGAGTGACGGTAGGGATGGAGAGGGAGAACGGGCCTCGGGGGGAGTAGGATGGGGAGAACGGGCCCGGGGGAGTGACGGTAGGATGGGAGAGGGAGAACGGGCCTCGGGAGTGACGGTAGGATGGAGATCGGGAGAACGGGCCTCGGGGGAGTGACGGTAGGATGGAGAGGGAGAACGGGGCCTCGGGGGGGAGTGACGGTAGGATGGAGAGGGAGAGGAGAACGGGCCCTCGGGGAGTGGGACGGTAGATGGAGAGGAGAGGAGAAAGGGGCCTCGGGGGAGTGGGAGGATGGAGAGGGAGAACGGGGCCTCGGGGGAGTGACGGTAGGATGGAGAGGGAGAAAGGGGCCTCGGGGGGGAGGACGGGGAGTGGAGTGGAGATGGGGAGAGGGAGAACGGGCCTCGGGGGAGTGACGGTAGGATGGAGAGGAGAGGGAGAACGGGCCTCGGGGGAGTGACTGTAGGATGGAGAGGGAGAACGGGCCTCGGGGGGAGGGGAGGGTGACGGCCTCGGGGGATGGAGGATGGAGAGGGAGAACGGGGCCTCGGGGGAGTGGGACGGTAGGATGGAGAGAGAACGGGCCTCGGGGGAGGACGGTAGGATGGAGAGGGAGAACGGGCCTCGGGGGAGTGACGGGTAGGATGGAGAGGATCGGGAGAATGGGCCTCGGGGGGAGGACGGTGGGATGGAGAGGAGAACGGGGCCTCGGGGGAGTGGACGGTAGGATGGATGGAGAGGGAGAACGGGGCCTCGGGGGGGAGTGACGGTAGGATGGAGAGGAGAGGGAGAACGGGCCTCGGGGGAGGACTTTAGGGATGGAGAGGGAGAACGGGCCTCGGGGGAGGACTGTAGGATGGGAGAGGAGAGAACGGGCCTCGGGGAGGACGGTGGGATGGAGAGGGAGAACGGGGCCTGGGGGAGGCTATGGGATGGAGGGAGGGAGAACGGGGCCTGGGGGGAGTGACGGAGGATGGAGAGGGAGAACGGGGCCTCGGGGGAGTGACGTGGGATGGAGGGAGAACGGGGCCTCGGGGGAGTGACGGTAGGATGGAGAGGGAGAACGGGGCCTCGGGGGAGAGATGGAGAGGGAGAACGGGCCCCCGGGGAGTGGAGGATGGAGAGGGAGAACGGGACCCTCGGGGGAGTGACGATAGGATGGAGAGGAGAGGAGAACGGGGCCTCGGGGGAGTGACTGTAGGGATAGGATGGAGAGGAGAGAACGGGCCTCGGGGGAGTGACGGTAGGATGGGGGGGAGAAGGACGGCCTCTGGGGAGTGGAGGGAGGAGAGGGAGAACGGGCCCGGGGGGAGTGACTGTAGGATGGAGAGGGAGAACGGGGCCTCTGGGGGAGTGACGGTAGGATGGAGAGGGAGAACGGGGCCTCGGGGTGACTGTAGGATGGAGAGGGAGAACGGGCCTCGGGGGGAGTGACTGTAGGATGGAGAGGGAGAACGGGCCTCGGGGGAGTGACGGTAGGATGGAGAGGAGAACGGGCCTCGGGGGAGGACGGTAGGATGGGAGGGAGAACGGGGCCCCGGGGGGGAGTGACGGTGGAGAGGAGAGGAGAACGGGCCTCGGGGGAGGAGCGGGTGGGATGGAGAGGGACGGGGCCTCGGGGGGAGTGACGGTAGGATGGAGAGGGAGAACGGGGCCTCGGGGGGAGTGACGGTAGGATGGAGAGGAGAGGAGAACGGGCCTCGGGGAGGACGGCAGGATGGAGCAGAGGATGGAGAGATGGGAGAACGGGGCCTCGGGGGAGTGACGGTAGGATGGAGAGGGGAGAACGGGGCCTCGGGGGAGTGACGGTAGGATGGAGGAGGGAGAACGGGGCCTCGGGGGAGTGAGTGGTAGGATGGAGGAATGGAGATGGAGAGGGAGAAGGGGCCTCGGGGGGAGTGACGGGTAGGATGGAGAGGAGAGGAGAACGGGCCCCTCGGGGGATGACTGTAGGATGGAGAGGGAGAACAGGGGCCTCGGGGGAGTGACTGTAGGATGGAGAGGAGAACGGGGCCTCGGGGAGACGGGTAGGATCGGGAGAACGGGCCTCGGGGAGGACTGGTGGGATGGAGAGGAGAACGGGCCTCGGGGGAGTGACGGTGGGAGAGGATGGGGGGATCGGGAGAACGGGGCCTCGGGGGTGACGGTAGGATGGAGAGGGAGAACGGGCCTCGGGGGAGTGACGGTAGGATGGAGAGGAGAACGGGGCCTCGGGGGGAGTGACGGTAGGATGGAGAGGGAGAACGGGCCTCGGGGAGGACGGTGGATGGATGGAGGGGAGAACGGGGCCTCGGGGGGAGTGACGGTAGGATGGAGAGGAGAGGGAGAACGGGGCCTCGGGGGGGAGTGGAATGTAGGATGGAGAGGGAGAACGGGCCTCGGGGGGGAGTGACTGTAGGATGGAGAGGGAGAAAGGGGCCTCGGGGGGAGTGATGGAGGATGGAGATCGGAGAACGGGCCTCGGGGGGAGGACGGTAGGGATGGAGCGGGAGAACGGGGCCTCGGGGGAGGACGGTGAGAGGATGGAGAGGAGAGGGAGAAGGGGCCTCGGGGGAGTGACGGTAGGATGGAGAGGGAGAACGGGGCCTCGGGGGAGTGACGGAGATGGGATGGAGAGGGAGAACGGGGCCTCGGGGAGGACGGGTAGGATGGAGAGGGAGAACGGGGCCTCGGGGGAGTGGGACGGTAGGATGGAGAGGAGAGGGAGAACGGGCCTCGGGGGAGGACGGAGGATGGAGGGAGAACGGGGCCTCGGGGGAGTGACGGTAGGATGGAGAGGGAGAATGGGGCCTCGGGGGAGGACGGTAGGATGGAGAGGGAGAACGGGGCCTCCGGGGGAGTGACGGTAGGATGGGAGAGGGAGAACGGGGCCTCGGGGGAGGGGGAGATGACGGGGTAGATGGAGAGGAGAGGGAGAACGGGCCTCGGGGGAGAGGAGGATGGAGCGGGAGAACGGGCTCTGGGAGCGGTAGGATGGAGAGGAGAGGGAGAACGGGCCTCGGGAGTGGACGGTAGGATGGAGGGAGAACGGGGCCTCGGGGGAGGAGGAGAGAGGGAGAACGGGCCTCGGGGGAGGACGGAGGATGGAGCGGGGAGAACGGGGCCTCGGGGGAGACGGTAGGATGGAGATCGAGAACGGGGCCTCGGGGGAGTGACGGTAGGATGGAGAGGAGAACGGGGCCTCGGGGGAGTGACGGTAGGATGGAGAGGAGAGGAGAACGGGCCTCGGGGGGAGTGGACGGTAGGATGGAGCGGGAGAACGGGGCCTCGGGGGGGAGTGACGGTAGGATGGAGAGGGAGAAAGGGGCCTCGGGGGAGTGACGGTAGGATGGAGAGGAGAGGGAGAACGGGCCCCTGGGGGAGGACGGTAGGATGGAGAGGAGAGGAGAACGGGCCTCGGGGGAGTGACTGTAGGATGGAGAGGGAGACGGGGCTGGGGGGGTGGGACTGTAGGATGGAGAGGGAGAACGGGCCTCGGGGAGAGGACGGTAGGATGGAGAGGGAGAACGGGCCTCGGGAAGTGACGGTAGGATGGAGAGGGAGAACGGGGCCTCGGGGAGGACGGTAGGATGGAGAGGAGAACGGGGCCTCGGGAGTGGACGGTAGGATGGGAGAGGGAGAACGGGGCCTCGGGGGAGGACGGTAGGATGGAGAGGGAGAACGGGGCCTCGGGGGATGGGACGGTAGGATGGAGAGGGAGAACGGGGCCTTGGGGGGGGAGGACGGTAGGGATGGAGAGGGAGAACGGGCCTCGGGGAGGAGATGGAGAGGGAGAACGGGGCTCTGGGGGAGTGATAGGATGGAGGGAGAACGGGGCCTCGGGGGAGTGACGGTAGGATGGAGAGGAGAGGGAGAACGGGCCTCGGGGGAGTGATGTAGGATGGAGAGGGAGAACGGGCCTCGGGGGAGTGACGGCAGGATGGAGAGGAGAACGGGCCTCGGGGGAGGACGGAGGATGGAGAGGAAGAACGGGCCCGGGGGAGTGACGGTAGGATGGAGAGGAGAGGGAGAACGGGCCTCGGGGAGAGAGACTGGAGGATGGAGCGGAGAACGGGGCCTCGGGGGGAGTGACGGTAGGATGGAGAGGAGAGGGAGAACGGGCCTCGGGGGAGGACGGTAGGATGGAGAGGGAGAACGGGGCCTCGGGGGAGTGACGGTAGGGATGGAGAGGGTGAACGGGGCCTGGGGAGTGACGGTAGGATGGAGCGGATCGGGAGAACGGGGCCTCGGGGGAGTGACTGTAGGATGGAGCGGATCGGGAGAACGGGGCCTCGGGGGAGTGACTGTAGGATGGAGAGGGAGAACGGGGCCTCGGGGGAGTGACGGTAGGATGGAGAGGGAGAACGGGGCCTCGGGGGAGTGACGGTAGGATGGAGAGGAGAGGGAGAACGGGCCTCGGGGGAGTGGGACGGTAGGATGGAGAGGAGAACGGGGCCTCGGGGGAGTGACGGTAGGATGGAGAGGGAGAAAGGGGCCTCGGGGGGAGGACGGTAGGATGGAGAGAGAGGGAGAACGGGGCGGGGGGAGGACGGTAGGATGGAGAGGAGAGGGAGAACGGGCCTCGGGGGAGTGACTGTAGGATGGAGGTGAGGGAGAACGGGCCGGGGGGAGGACTGTAGGATGGAGAGGGAGAACGGGGCCTCGGGGAGAGTGACGGGGTAGGATGGAGAGGGAGAACGGGGCCTCGGGGGAAGTGACGGCAGGATGGAGAGGGAGAACGGGCCTCGGGGAGTGACGGTAGGATGGAGAGGGAGAACGGGGCCTCTGGGGGGAGGGACGGTAGGGATGGAGAGGGAGAACGGGCCTCGGGGAGGACTGTAGGATGGAGAGGGAGAACGGGGCCTCGGGGGGAGGACGGTAGGATGGAGAGGGAGAACGGGCCTCGGGGGAGTGGACGGTAGGATGGAGAGGGAAGAACGGGGCCTCGGGGGGAGTGACGGTAGGATGGAGAGGAGAGGGAGAACGGGCCTCGGGGGAGAGACTGTAGGATGGAGCGGGAGAACGGGCCTCGGGGGAGTGGATTTAGGATGGGAGGAGGAGAACGGGGCCTCGGGGGAGTGGACGGTAGGATGGAGCGGGAGAACGGGCCTCGGGGGAGTGACGGTAGATGGAGAGGGTGAACGGGGCCTCGGGGAGGACGGTAGGATGGAGAGGATCGGGGAGAACGGGCCTCGGGGGGAGGACGGTAGGATGGAGCGGATCGGGAGAACGGGCCTCGGGGAGTGACGGTAGGATGGAGAGGGAGAACGGGCCTCGGGGGAGTGACGGTAGGATGGAGAGGGAGAACGGGGCCCTCGGGGGAGTGACGGTAGGATGGAGAGGAGAGGAGAACGGGCCTCGGGGGAGGACTGTAGGATGGAGCGGGAGAACGGGCCTCGGGGGAGTGACGGTAGGATGGAGAGGAGAAAGGGGCCTCGGGGGAGTGACGGTAGGATGGAGAGGGAGAACGGGGCCTTCGGGGGAGTGACGGGGTAGGATGGAGAGGAGAGGGAGAACGGGCCTCGGGGGGAGTGGGGAGTGAGGGAGAACGGGGCCGCCGGGGGAGGACTGGAGAGGAGAGGGAGAACGGGCCTCGGGGAGAGGACGGTAGGATGGAGAGGGAGAACGGGCCTCGGGGGAGTGACGGTAGGATGGAGCAGGATCGGGAGAACGGGCCTCGGGGGAGTGACGGTAGGATGGAGCGGATCGGGAGAACGGGCCTCGGGGGAGTGACGGTAGGATGGAGAGGGAGAACGGGGCCTCGGGGAGTGACGGTAGGATGGAGAGGAGAGGGAGAACGGGCCTCGGGGGAGTGACTGTAGGATGGAGAGGGAGAACGGGCCTCTGGGGGAGTGACTGTAGGATGGAGAGGGAGAACGGGGCCTCGGGGGAGTGACGGTGAGAGGGGAGATGGAGAGACGGGAGAGGGGAGAACGGGGCCCTCGGGGAGGACGGTAGGATGGAGAGGAGAACGGGCCTCGGGGGAGTGACGGTGGATGGAGAGGAGAGGGAGAATGGGGCCTCGGGGAGTGGACTGTAGGATGGAGAGGGAGAACGGGGCCTCGGGGAGGACGGTAGGATGGAGAGGGAGAACGGGCCTCGGGGGAGTGACGGTAGGATGGAGGGAGAACGGGGCCTCGGGGGAGGACGGGTGGGATGGAGAGGGTGAACGGGGCCTCTGGGGAGTGGAGTAATGGAGCTGGAGGAGAACGGGGCCTCGGGGTAGGATGGACGGAGGGAGAACGGGCCTCGGGGGATGGAGAGGAGAGGGAGAACGGGGCCTCGGGGGAGTGACGGTAGGATGGAGAGGGAGAACGGGGCCTCGGGGGAGGACGGTAGGATGGAGAGGGAGAACGGGGCCTCGGGGGAGTGACGGGTGGAGGATGGAGAGGAGAACGGGGCCTCGGGGAGTGACGGGTAGGGATGGAGAGGAGAACGGGGACGGGGGAGTGGACGGTAGGATGGAGAGGGGGAGAAGGGGCCTCGGGGGAGTGACGGTAGGGATGGAGAGGAGAGGGAGAACGGGGCCTCGGGGGGAGGACGGTAGGATGGAGAGGGGAGAACGGGGGGGGCCTGAGGGAGAACGGGGGGAGTGGACTGTAGGATGGAGAGGGAGAACGGGGCCTCGGGGGAGTGACGGTAGGATGGAGAGGGAGAAAGGGGCCTCGGGGAGTGGGACGGGTAGGATGGAGGGAGAACGGGGCCTCGGGGAAGTGACGGTAGGATGGAGCAGAGGGAGAACGGGGCCTCGGGGGGAGTGACTGTAGGATGGAGAGGGAGAACGGGGCCTCGGGGGAGTGACGGTAGGATGGAGAGGAGAACGGGCCTCGGGGAGTGACAGCAGGATGGAGAGGAGAGGGAACGGGGCCTAGGGGGGAGTGACGGTAGGATGGAGAGGAGAGGGAGAACGGGGGCCTAGGGGGGAGTGGGAGGATGGAGAGGGGAACGGGGCCTCGGGGGAGTGGGACGGTAGGATGGAGGGAGAACGGGGCCTCGGGGAGAGTGACGGTAGGATGGAGAGGGAGAACGGGGCCTCGGGGGAGTGACGGTAGGGGGATGGACGGGGGAGACGGGGGGATGGAGAGGGGAACGGGGCCTCGGGGGGGACGGTAGGATGGAGAGGAGAGGAGAACGGGGCCTCGGGAGTGGGACGGTAGGATGGAGAGGGAGAACGGGCCTCGGGGGAGTGGGACGGGTAGGATGGAGAGGGAGAACGGGCCCTGGGAGTGACGGTAGGATGGAGAGGGAGAACGGGCCTCGGGGGGAGTGACGGTAGGATGGAGAGGAGAGGGAGAACGGGGCCTCGGGGGAGTGACGGTAGGATGGAGAGGGAGAAAGGGGCCCGGGGGGGAGGACGGTAGGATGGAGAGAGGGAACGGGGGAGGACGGAGGAGGAGAGGGAGAACGGGGCCTCGGGGGGGAGTGACGGTAGGTGGGAGAGGGAGAATCGGGGGAGGAGAGGGAGAGGGAGAACGGGCCTCGGGGGGGAGGACGGTAGGATGGAGAGGGAGAACGGGGCCTCGGGGGAGTGACGGTAGGATGGAGAGGAGAGGGAGAACGGGCCTCGGGGGAGTGACGGTAGGATGGAGAGGGAGAACGGGGCCTCGGGGGAGTGACGGTAGGATGGAGAGGGAGAACGGGCCTCGGGGGAGTGACGGTAGGATGGAGAGGGAGAACGGGCCTCGGGGGAGTGACGGTAGGATGGGAGACGGTAGGAGAACGGGGCCTCGGGGGGAGTGGGACGGTAGGATGGGAGGGGAGAACGGGGCCTCGGGGGGAGGACGGGGTAGGATGGAGAGGGAGGGAGAACGGGCCCCGGGGAGGACTGTAGGATGGAGAGGGAGAACGGGCCTCGGGGGAGTGGACGGTAGGATGGAGAGGGAGAACGGGCCTCGGGGGAGTAGGATGGAGAGTGAGAGAGAACGGGGCCTCGGGGGAGGGTAGGATGGAGAGGAGAACGGGCCTAGGGGGGAGGGACGGTAGGATGGAGAGGGAGAACGGGGCCTCGGGGGAGTGACGGTAGGATGGAGAGGAGAACGGGGCCTCGGGGGAGTGACGGTAGGATGGAGAGAGGGAGAACGGGCCTCGGGGAGTGGGGGTGGGATGGAGCGGGGAGAACGGGCCTTCGGGGGATGGGACGGGTAGGATGGAGAGGAGAGGGAGAACGGGGCCTCCGGGGAGTGGACGGTAGGATGGAGAGGAGAGGGAGAACGGGCCTAGGGGGGAGTGACGGTAGGATGAGAGGGAGAACGGGGCCTAGGGGGGAGTGACGGTAGGATGGAGCCGGGAACGTGGGGCCTCGGGGGAGTGACGGTAGGATGGAGAGGAGAGGGAGAACGGGTCGGGGGAGTGACGGTAGGATGGAGAGGGAGAACGGGGGCCCTCGGGGGGAGTGACGGTAGGATGGAGATCGGGAGAACGGGGCCTCGGGGGGGAGGACTGAGGATGGAGAGGAGAACGGGGCCTCGGGGGAGTGGACAGGGATGGAGAGGGAGAGGGAGAACGGGGCCTCGGGGGAGTGACGGTAGGATGGAGAGGGAGAACGGGGCCTGGGGAGGACGGTAGGATGGAGAGGGAGAACGGGCCTCGGGGGAGACGGTAGGATGGAGCAGATCGGGAGAACGCTCCTCGGGGGGAGGACTGTAGGATGGAGAGGGAGAATGGGGCCTCGGGGGGAGGACGGTAGGATGGAGAGGGAGAACAGGGCCCCGGGGAGGACGGTAGGGATGGAGAGGGAGAACGGGCCTCGGGGGAGTGGGACCGTAGGATGGAGAGGGAGAGAAGGGGCCTCGGGGGGAGTGACGGTAGGATGGAGAGAGGGAGAACGGGCCTCGGGGGAGGACGGTAGGATGGAGAGGGGAGAACGGGGCCTCGGGGGGAGTGACGGTAGGATGGAGAGGGAGAACGGGCCGGGGGAGGGACGGTAGGATGGAGGGGAGAACGGGGCCTCGGGGGGGGACGGTAGGATGGAGAGGGAGAATGGGCCTCGGGGGAGTGGACGGTAGGATGGAGAGGAGAGGGAGAACGGGGCCTCGGGGGGAGGACTGTAGGATGGAGAGGAGAGGGAGAACGGGCCCGGGGGGAGTGACTGTAGGATGGAGAGAGGAGAACGGGGCCTCTGGGGGAGTGACGGTAGGATGGAGG
This sequence comes from Oncorhynchus nerka, assembly GCF_034236695.1. Lineage (NCBI taxonomy): Eukaryota > Metazoa > Chordata > Actinopteri > Salmoniformes > Salmonidae > Oncorhynchus > Oncorhynchus nerka. Next base: position 8,114 of record NW_027040402.1, on the reverse strand, counting down.
AGAGGGAGAACGGGGCCTCGGGGGGAGGACGGTAGGATGGAGAGGAGGAGAACGGGCCTCGGGGGAGTGACGGTAGGATGGAGAGGGAGAGGAGAACGGGCCTCGGGGGGAGAGACTGTAGGATGGAGAGGGGAGAACGGGGCCCCGGGGGGGGGAGGATGGAGAGGGGACGGTAGATGGGAGGAGGGAGAACGGGCCTCGGGGAGATGGACGGATCGGGAGAAGGATGGAGAGGGAGAACGGGCCTCGGGGGGGAGGACGGTAGGATGGGAGGAGAGGGAGAACGGGGCCTAGGGGGGAGGACGGTAGGATGGAGAGGACGGGAGAACGGGCCTAGGGGGAGTGACGGATGGAACGGGGCGGGGGAGTGACGGTAGGGATGGAGCGGGAGAACGGGGCCTTCGGGGGGAGTGACGGCAGGATGGAGAGGGGAGAACGGGCCTCGGGGGGAGTGGGACGGTAGGATGGAGAGGGAGAACGGGGCCCGGGGAGAGGACGGTAGGGATGGAGAGGAGAACGGGCCTCGGGGGAGGATAGGGAGGGAGAGGGAACGGGGCCCCGGGGAGGGGACGGTAGGATGGAGAGGGAGAACGGGGCCTCGGGGAGTGGGACGGTAGGATGGAGAGGGAGAATCGGGAGGACGGTAGGATGGAGAGGGAGAACGGGCCTCGGGGGAGACGGTAGGATGGGAGGAGAGGGGAGAACGGGGCCTCGGGGGAGTGACTGTAGGATGGAGAGGAGAACGGGGCCTCGGGGAGTGACGGTAGGATGGAGAGGGGAGAACGGGGCCTCGGGGGGAGACGGTAGGATGGAGCAGAGGGAGAACGGGCCTCCGGGGAGTGACGGTAGGATGGAGAGGGAGAACGGGGCCTCGGGGAGTGGGACGGTAGGATGGAGAGGGAGAACGGGGCCTCGGGGAGTGGGACGGTAGGATGGAGAGGGAGAACGGGGCCTCGGGGGGAGGACGGTAGGATGGAGAGGAGAGGGAGAACGGGGCCTCGGGGGAGTGGGACGGAGGATGGAGAGGAGAGGGAGAACGGGGGCCTCGGGGGGAGGGACGGGTAGGATGGAGAGGAGAACGGGCCCCGGGGGAGTGACGGCTGAGAGGGGGATCGGGGGGAGGACGGAGGAGAGGGAGAACGGGGCCTCGGGGGAGGACGGTGCAGGATGGAGAGGAGAGGGAGAACGGGCCTCGGGGGAGTGACGGTAGGATGGGAGAGGGGAGAATGGGCCTCGGGGGAGTGACGCAGGATGGAGAAGAGAGGGAGAACGGGCCTCGGGGGAGTGACTGTAGGATGGAGAGGAGAGAGGGAGAACGGGCCTCGGGGGAGTAGAGGAGAGAGGAGACGGGGGTGAGGGATGGAGAGGGGAGAACGGGGCCTCGGGGGAGTGACGGTAGGATGGAGAGGGGAGAACGGGCCTCGGGGGAGGACGGTAGGATGGAGAGGGAGAACGGGCCTCGGGGAGATCATGACGGCCTCGGGGGATGGAGATCGGGGGAGAACGGGCCTCGGGGGAGGAGAGGGACGGCAGGATGGAGAGGGAGAACGGGGCCTCGGGGGGAGGACGGTAGGATGGAGAGGGAGAACGGGGCCTCGGGGGAGGGAGACGGTGGGGGAGTGGGATGGAGAGGGAGAACGGGCCTTCGGGGGAGTGACGGTAGGATGGAGAGGGAGAGGGAGAACTGGGCCCTGGGGATGGGACGGTAGGATGGAGAGGGAGAACGGGGCCTCTGGGGAGGGACGGTAGGATAGGATGGAGAGGAGAGGAAGAGGGAAACAGGCCTCCTCGGGGGGAGGACGGTAGGATGGAGAGGGAGAATGGCCTCGGGGGAGTGACGATGGAGGATGGAGCCCCGGATGGATGGAGAACGGGGCCCTCGGGGGAGTGGGACGGTAGGATGGAGAGGGAGAAGGGGCCTCGGGGGAGTGGACTTTGGGAGTAGGATACCCGGGGGAGGGAGATGGAGCGGGAGGGGGCCTCGGGGGGAGAGGAGAGGGAGACGGGGGAGGATGGAGAGGGAGAACTGGGCCTCGGGGGAGGACGTAGGATGGAGAGGAGGGAGAACGTGGGCCTCGGGGGAGGACGTAGGATACTGGGGATGGAGAGGGAGAACGGGGCCTCGGGGGAGATAAGAGGGAGAACTCGGGGAGGACGGTAGGATGGAGAGGGAACGGGCCTCGGGAGTGGGACGGTAGGATGGAGAGGGAGAACGGGGCCTCGGGAGGGGAGGGCCCTCGGGGGGAGTGAGTAGGATGGAGAGGGAGAACGGGCCTCGGGGGAGTGACGGTAGGATGGAGAGGAGAGGAGAACGGGGCCTCGGGGGAGGACGGTGGGGGAGGATGGATGGAGAGGGAGAACGGGCCTCGGGGGGAGTGACGGTAGGATGGAGAGGAGAACGGGCCTCGGGGGAGTGACGTGTAGGGGGGATGGAGAGGAGAAGGGAGAACGGGCCTGGGGGAGTGACGGTAGGGTAGGATGGAGGAGGGAGAACGGGCCTCGGGGGGGAGTGACGGTCCGGGGGAGGATGGAGAGGGAGAACGGGCCTCGGGGGAGTGACTGTAGGATGGAGAGGGGAGAATCAGACTGTAGGATGGAGAGGGAGAACGGGCCTCGGGGGGGGAGAGACGGTAGGATGGAGAGAGGGAGAACGGGCCTCGGGGGGGGAAGGGGACGGTAGGATGGAGAGGGAGAACGGGCCTCGGGGGGAGGACGGGTAGGATGGAGAGGGAGAACGGGGCCTTGGGGGAGTGACGGTAGGATGGAGAGGGGAGAACGGGCCTCGGGGAGTGGAGGGGACGGTCGGGGAGGATGGAGAGGGAGAACGGGCCTCGGGGAGGACGGTAGGATGGAGCGAGGAGAACGGGGCCTCGGGGGGAGTGACGGTAGGATGGAGAGGAGAACGGGCCTCGGGGGAGTGACTGTAGGATGGGAGAGGGAGAACGGGCCTCGGGGGAGGACGGTAGGATGAGAAGCCTCGGGGGGGAGAATGGAGAGGGCCCTCGGGGAGGACGGTAGGATGGAGGGGAGAACTGGGCCTCGGGGGGAGTGACGGTAGGATGGAGAGGAGAGGGAGAACGGGCCTCGGGGGAGTGACGGTAGGATGGAGAGGGAGAACGGGGCCTCGGGGGAGTGGGACGGAGGATGGGAGAGAGGGGAGAACGGGCCTCGGGGGAGTGACGGTAGGATGGAGCGGATCGGGAGAACGGGGCCTCGGGGGGAGGACGGTAGGATGGAGATCGGGAGAAGGGGCCTCGGGGGGAGTGGACGGTAGGATGAGAGGGAGAACGGGCCTCGGGGGAGTGGACGGTAGGATGGAGAGGGAGAACGGGCCTCGGGGGAGTGGACGGTAGGATGGAGAGGAGGGAGAACGGGCCTCGGGGGAGTGACGGTAGGATGGAGCGGGAGAACGGGCCTCGGGGGGAGTGACGGTAGGATGGAGAGGGAGAAAGGGGCCTGGGGGAGGACGGTAGGATGGGATGGAGAGGGAGAACGGGGCCTCTGGGGGGAGTGACGGTAGGATGGATGGAGAGGAGAACGGGCCTCGGGGAGTGACTGTAGGATGGAGAGGGAGAACGGGCCTCGGGGGAGTGACTGGAGAGGGGAACGGGCCTCGGGGGATGGAGACGGGAGGGGATGGAGCAGGAGAACGGGCCTCGGGGGAGTGACGGTAGGATGGGAGATCGGGAGAACGGGCCTCGGGGGAGTGGGACGGTAGGATGGAGAGGGAGAACGGGCCTCGGGGGAGTGACGGTAGGATGAGAGAGGGAGAAAGGGCCTGGGGGGAGGACTGTAGGATGGAGAGGGAGAATGGGGCCTGGGAGTGACTGTAGGATGGAGAGGAGAACGGGGCCTCGGGGGAGTGGGGACGTAGGATGGAGGATGGAGAGGAGAGGAGAACGGGGCCTCGGGGGAGTGACTGTAGGATGGAGAGGAGAGGGAGAACGGGGCCTCGGGGGAGTGACTGTAGGATGGAGGGAGAACGGGCCGGTAGGATGGAGAGGAGGGAGAACGGGCCTCGGGGGAGTGACGGTGGATGGAGAGGGAGAACGGGCCTCGGGGGGAGTGGACGGTAGGATGGAGGGGAGAACGGGCCTCGGGGGAGGACGGAGGATGGAGTTGATCGGGAGAACGGGGCCTCGGGGGGAGGACGGAGGATGGAGCGGAGGACGGGTCGGGGGAGGAGTGGATGGAGGGAGAACGGGCCTCGGGGGAGTGACGGTAGGATGGAGAGGGAGAACGGGGCCTCGGGGAGTGACGGTAGGATGGAGGAGAGGGAGAACGGGCCTCGGGGGAGGACGGTAGGATGGAGGAGAACGGGCCTCGGGGGGAGTGGGACGGTAGGATGGAGAGGGAGAACGGGGCCTCGGGGGGAGTGGACGGTAGGATGGAGGGAGAACGGGGCCTCGGGGGAGGACGGTAGGATGGAGAGGGAGAGAACGGGCCCGGGGGAGTGACGGTAGGATGGAGAGGGAGAACGGGGCCTCGGGGGAGGACTGGAGGATGGAGAGGGAGAACGGGGCCGGGGGGAGTGTAGGATGGAGAGGGAGAACGGGCCCTCGGGGGAGTGACGGTAGGATGGAGAGGGAGAACGGGGCCTCGGGGGAGGACGGTAGGATGGAGAGGGAGAACGGGGCCTCGGGGGAGTGACGGTAGGATGGAGAGGGGGAGAACGGGCCTCGGGGGGAGGACGGTAGGATGGAGAGGGAGAACGGGCCTCGGGGGAGTGACGGTAGGATGGAGAGGAGGAATGGAGACGGTAGGATGGAGAGGGAGAACGGGGCCTCGGGGGGAGTGGGACGGTAGGATGGAGAGGGAGAACGGGGCCTCGGGGGAGTGGGACGGTAGGATGGAGAGGGAGAACGGGGCCTCGGGGGAGTGGACGGTAGGATGGAGAGGGAGAACGGGGCCTCGGGGGAGGGGGAGGATGGAGAGGGAGAACGGGGTCGGGGGAGGACGGAGGATGGAGAGGGAGAACGGGGCTCTGGGGGAACGGGCCTCGGGGAGGACGGTAGGATGGAGAGGGAGAACGGGGCCTCGGGGGAGTGACGGTAGGATGGGAGGGAGAGGGAGAACGGGGGCCTCGGGGGAGTGGGACGGTAGGATGGAGAGGGAGAAAGGGGGCCCTGGGGGGAGTGGACGGTAGGATGGAGAGTGGAGGGAGAACGGGGCCTCGGGGGAGTGACGCAGATGGAGAGGGAGAATGGTAGGATGGAGAGGGAGAACGGGCCCGGGGGAGTGACGGTAGGATGGAGAGGGAGAACGGGGCCTCGGGGGAGTGACGGTAGGATGGAGAGGGAGAACGGGCCTCGGGGGAGTGACGGTAGGATGGAGAGGAGAGGGAGAACGGGGCCTCGGGGGAGTGACGGTAGGATGGGAGGGAGAACGGGCCTGGGGGATGGAGGAGAGGGAGAACGGGCCTCGGGGGAGGACGGTAGGATGGAGAGGGAGAACGGGGCCTCGGGGGAGTGACGGTAGGATGGAGGGAGAACGGGGCCTCGGGGGGAGTGGACGGTAGGATGGAGAGAGGGAGAACGGGCCTCGGGGAGTGGACGGTAGGGATGGAGAGGGAGAACGGGGCCTGGGGGAGGAGTAGGGATGGAGAGGGAGAACGGGCCTCGGGGGAGGACGGTAGGATGGAGAGAGGGAGAACGGGCCTCGGGGGAGTGACGGAGGATGGAGAGGAGAGGGAGAACGGGGCCTTTGGGGGGAGGACGGAGGATGGAGAGGGAGAACGGGCCTCGGGGGAGGATAGGATGGAGAGGAGAGGGGAGAACGGGCCTCGGGGAGAGTGACGGTAGGATGGAGAGGGAGAACGGGGCCTCGGGGGAGGACGGGGGAGTGGGGGACGGTAGGATGGAGAGGGAGAACGGGGCCTGGGGGGAGGACGGTAGGGAGAGAGGGAGAATCGGGGGGGAGTGACGGTAGGATGGAGAGAGGGAGAACGGGCCTCGGGGGAGGACGGAGGGATGGAGAGGGAGAACGGGCCTTCGGGGGAGGACGGTAGGATGGATGGAGAGGGAGAACGGGCCTCGGGGGAGTGACGGTAGGATGGAGAGGGAGAACGGGGCCTCGGGGGAGGACGGTAGGATGGAGAGGGAGAACGGGGCCCTCGGGGAGTGGACGGAGGGATGGAGAGAGGGAGAACGGGGCCTCGGGGGGAGACGGTAGGATGGAGAGGAGAACGGGGCCTCGGGGGAGGACGGTAGGATGGAGAGGAGAACGGGGAGAACGGGGGGGGGGGAGGGAGACGGAGGATGGTAGGATGGAGCGGGAGAACGGGGCCTCGGGGGAGTGACGGTAGGATGGAGAGGGAGAACGGGCCTCGGGGGAGTGATGGTAGATGGATGGAGAGGGAGAACGGGCCTCGGGGGAGGACGGTAGGATGGAGAGGGAGAACGGGCCCCGGGGGAGTGACGGTAGGATGGAGGAGAGGGAGAACGGGGCCTCGGGGGGAGGACGGGTAGGATGGAGAGGAGAGGGAGAACGGGCCTGGGGGAGAGACGGAGGATGGAGAGGGAGAACGGGCCTCGGGGGAGGACGGGATGGAGAGAGGGAGAACGGGGCCTCGGGGGAGTGACGGTAGGATGGAGAGGGAGAGTAGCTCGGGGGAGTGACGGTAGGGGGAGGGAGAACGGGCCTCGGGGGAGTGACGGATGGGGAGGGAGAACGGGCCTGGGGGGAGTGACTTTAGGATGGAGAGGGAGAACGGGGCCTCGGGGAGAGGGACGGTAGGATGGAGGGAGAACGGGGCCTCGGGGGGAGGACGGGTAGGATGGAGAGGGAGAACGGGCCTCGGGAGGACGGTAGGATGGAGAAGAGGGAGAACGGGGCCCTGGGGAGGACGGCAGGGGATGGAGAGGAGAGGAGAACGGGCCTTCGGGGGGAGGACTGTAGGATGGAGAGGGAGAACGGGGCCTCGGGGGGGAGTGACGGTAGGATGGAGAGGAGAGGGAGAACGGGGCCTCGGGGGAGTGACGGTAGGATGGAGCGGGAGAACGGGGCCTCGGGGGGAGTGACGGTAGGATGGAGAGGGTGAACGGGGCCTCGGGGGAGGACGGTAGGATGGAGCTTGGATCGGGAGAACGGGGCCTCGTGGGGGGATGACGGTAGGGATGGAGGGAGAACGGGGCCTCGGGGAGTGACGGTAGGATGGAGAGGGAGAACGGGGCCCTCGGGGGGAGTGACGGTAGGATGGAGAGGAGAACGGGCCTCGGGGGGAGGACGGCCTGGGGAGGACGGTAGGATGGAGAGAGGAGAGGAGAACGGGGCCTCGGGGGAGGACGGGTAGGATGGAGAGGGAGAACGGGGCCCTCGGGGGGAGTGACGGTAGGATGGAGAGGGAGAAAGGGGCCTCGGGGGGAGGACGGTAGGATGGAGAGAGGGAGAACGGGGCCTCGGGGGGAGTGGGACGGTAGGATGAGAGGAGAGAGAACGGGGCCTCGGGGGAGTGACGTAGGATGGAGGGAGAACGGGCCTCGGGGGAGTGACTGTAGGATGGAGAGGGAGAACGGGGGCCTCGGGGGAGTGACGGTAGGATGGGAGAGGGAGAACGGGCCTCGGGGGAGGACGGCAGGATGGGAGAGGGAGAACGGGCCTCGGGGGAAGTGACGGTAGGATGGAGCAGGATCGAGAACGGGCCTCGGGGGAGTGGGACGGTAGGATGGAGCGTGGATCGGGAGAACGGGGCCTCGGGGGAGACGGTAGGATGGAGAGGGAGAACGGGCCTCGGGGGGAGTGACGGTAGGATGGAGAGGGAGAACGGGGCCCCTCGGGGGAGGACGGTAGGATGGAGAGGAGAGGGAGAACGGGGCCTAGGGGGGAGTGACGGTAGGATGGAGCAGAATGGGCCCCTGGGAGGATTGTAGGATGGAGAGGGAGAAGGGGGCCTCGGGGAGTGACGGTAGGATGAGGAGGGAGAACGGGCCCTCGGGGGAGTGACGGTAGGATGGAGAGGGAAGAACGGGGCCTCGGGGGAGTGACGGTAGGATGGAGAGGGAGAAACGGGGCCTCGGGGGAGTGACGGTAGGATGGAGAGGAGAGGGAGAACGGGGCCTCGGGGAGTGGACGGTAGGGATGGAGAGGCGGGGAGAACGGGGCCTCGGGGAGTGACG